>NC_133661.1:97442149-97656952 GCF_037893015.1 Macrotis lagotis
ATTTGTGAAATTATAAAACTTTCTGTTCAAGGTATTTGTTATATATTATCTTATTAGCCCAAGATACTCTTAACTCAAGATATTCCCATCATGTTACCCAGTTTATATGAACTCCAGGAAGTAGTTGAGTATTTAAGGAGTAAAAGATGGAAAGTATAGTCTTTAATGATTATTCAGTACTATCATCATAGTGCTTAATGAGCAGTGCTTCTTTCTAATCTAGTAAGTACCATTTAGTACAATTTAGATCCATTGGCACGTGTTAATACTAGATTCATTTGTTGCATAGTTTTCTTTCTTTTTTTTTTTAGGTCACCAAACTCCTTTCTAATAGGAACCTTATTTATAAAAGTTCTAACTTGCAACTCTTTCATCAGCTTTAACTATGATTTGAATTGTAGCACAGAGAGCTACCAAATTATCTTTTCTCAAACTCGTTAAAGAAATATTATCTAGCCCTTTCTTTCTCAAGCTTCTTGCCTAAAAATGATTTTTGATTTAAGATCAGTCCTAATTGACATTCTAATCACCCTGAGGTTAAGTACTTACCATTGCCTGAATAAAGTGACTTATGCTGTCCTAGGGGAGATTTTAACTTTATTTTAGTGTCAGTATTGTATTTTCCATTTGATTCAGACATTGCCATATTTAACCTACTATTTAAATGGCATTGGTTGATTGAAAATAGAATGACCATATTGTTGAACAAATATTGATTATGTTGTAAATATTCCTGAAGATACCCCGAGTGAGGATACCAATGTGGTTTTTGAAAAAGAAACCCTATCCCTGGATTTGCTTTCCTGGTAAAAATGAAGCACTGGATTTTGAGTTTGGAGGAGATGGATTCAAGATTTAAATACCACTTATAAACTTGGTGACATTGGGCAAGCTATTTTGTCTCTCTGGGGTTCAGTTTCCATCTTTGTAAAATAGAGAGAATAATGTTGGTATTATCTACTCCAAAAGGCTATTTTAAAGTAGTTATTGTACTGTGATAATAGACAGTAAAGTGCATTGTATACTTAAAGCAGGCTGTGAGTATCAGGTATGATGATGATAATGATAACTAAAGGGCAGGAAGAACTAAGTGAGTAGCATTAGCTATGATACCTGGGGGCTGATTCTGTCCCACATTCTTATTAACTTGCTTAGAAAGCATGGCCTGGAATATCAAATGAGGAAAGACAACTAACTAGAAGGCATGATCCAAAGACTTGTGATCAAAGATGTATATAACTCTAGGGCAACATACTGAGTGATATTCTGCTAGCTTAGTTCTGTAAATGCTCTAGTATGACTTTGCTGCCTTGGATAATGGAATGGAGAACTTGCTCATGAAGACAGAAGATGTCTCTGTAAATTGCTATTAACACATTTTATATATATATATATATATATATATATATATATATATATATATATATGTATATATATATACATATATATATATATATATACACTCACATGCTTATTAATGCATATACTGATATTTGGTCATAGATATGCACATATAATGTTTGTTCTTCATTCTCAAAGAAGACCATGACATCAGGGAGGTGATGCCATGACAAGCACATGAATTGGATTTGACTGAGAGGGGCTGTGCTAAGTCACCAGTCTCACTTTCTCCTCTAGAGCCATCTGGATTGGGTGACCAGATATAAATCAAGAGGACTGGAGATGGCCCTGAATGTGAGACAATCAGGGTTAAGTGACTTGCCCAAGGTCATGCAGCTAGTAAGAGTCAGAGGCTGGATTTAAACTCCTGTCCTCCTGATTCTAAGGCCAGTGCTCTATCTACTGTGCCATCTAGCTATGTATACACCTGTATACATCTATAAATTGCATACCACTGCACATACATATATAAACTCATAAATGCAATGGTACATTTATATATAACAAATGTGAATAGGTTCAATTGCAATTAGGTAACATAGGAACAATAATGAAAGGTAGGAAATATCTGGAAAGGCACATGTGCTGTATAAAAAAATCAAAGCAATAATAATAATAATCAACATTAATCTTTGATTATTTGACTTCTGCTACTTATTATCCTTGTGCTTGAATTTAAACTATGAGAATAAATTATGAGAGGAAGATTAGATGATCTCTAATATCCTAGCTCTAATATTATGATCCTATGCTAAATTTTAAGCTTTGCAAAGAACCTTGTCTTCATTATCTCAATAAAGTCTCACAAAGATTCTAAAAGAAAAATGCAACTAGCTTCACTTCCATTTTGCACAGGTAGAAACTAAAGCTCAAAGAGTTTAAGTGAATAGCTTTTGGTCACACAGCTTAGACATGCTCATCATGGGAACTGAACCCAGATTTTTGGGTTCTGAGTCTTTCTTTACTATACCACATTGGTTCTAAGGGAGAATCAGTGCTCTTGTTTGAAGATTCTTAAATGACAGTACTAGCTAGTATGTAAGACTGTTTTGTGTGTGTGTGTATGTGTGTATGTGTGTGTGTGTGTGTGTGTGTGTGTGTGTGTGTGAGATATGGCTGCCAATGGTATTCTAGCTCACATATGGGGGTAGGTGTAGCTAAATAGCAAAATGTTGCTGGCAGTTTCTACAAGTACATTTGTGAATCATGGAAAACTGTTCTGTGAATTCTTCTTGTATTGGTAGGCTTTGTTACTTTTTCCTTAGTCTCTTTCTTTCTGGACTGCATGATGTAGTTGGGTTTAGAGTGGCCAGTCACCAATAACTGCTGTAGCCAGCCCTTTCTATCTATGAACAGGGCTACAAGCTTCCTTGTTTTTAGTTAGTGGGTCCATGGAGAATTTCTTCTTCCAAGCCCTTTTTTTTTCTTAGTGAGGAAGGAAATGAACTAGAAGATTTTTTTTATTTGGGGGGGGCATTCTTTATCATAAATCCAGCAGATAAATTGCTTCAATATTTTTCCCATAGCTACCATTGCTAGCCATATTTCCCTCAATCCTATTCCCCCTACCCCCATTTATTCTATTCTCCCTCCTCAAAAATATGTTGGATCTGACAACCCACTCACACTATTTTCCCTCTCTTTTATCACCTACATCCCCCCTTTTCCCTTTCTCCCATCCCTTTCATCTCCATTTTTTCCCCTCTAGGGTAAGATAGATTTCTATACCCAATTGAGTGTGTATGTTATTCCCTTTATGAGCCACTTCCCATGAGAATAAGGCTCACTCATTCCCTCTCACCTCCCCCCCCCTTCCACTCCACTGCAATAGCTTTTTCTTGTTTCTTTTATATAAAATAACTCATCCCATTCTACCACTTCTTTCCCTTTCTCTCAGTACATTTCTTTCTCCCTTATTAAATCCATCTTTTTAATAACTTATACCTTCATATTCAACTCCTTTCTGTGCCTTGTCTCTATACGTTCCTTCTAAATGCACTAATAAATGAGAAGGTTCATATGAGTTATCTGTATCATCTACCCATGCAGGAAATCAAATAGTTCAATATCATCAAATCTCTAATAATTAGCCCTTCCCGTCCACCCTCTCTATGATTCACCTGAGTCCTGTACTTGAAGATCAAACTTTCTGTTCAGCTCTGGTCTTTTCATCAGGAAAGTTTGAAAGTCCCCTATTTCATTGAATGTTCATCTTTTCCCTGAAAGAGGATATTCAGTTTCTCTGGATAGTTAATTCTTGGTTTTAATCCAAGCTCTTTTGCCCTCTGGAATATCATATTCCAAGCCCTACAAGCCTTTATTGTAGAAGCTGCTAAATCTCATGTAATCCTGACTGTAGTGCCATGATATTTGAATTGTTTCTTTCTGGCTGCTTACAATATTTTCTCATTGACTTGGGAGTTCTGAAATTTATATTCCTGGCAGTTTTCATTTTGGAATTTCTTTCAGAAAGTAATTGATGGATTCTTTCCATTTCTATTTTACTCTCTGCTTCTAGGATATCAGGACAGTTTTTCTGAAGGATTTCTTGAAAAATGAAGTCTAGGGTCTTTTATTTTTCATTATGACTTTCAGGTAGTCCAATAATTTTTAAATTATCTCTTCTGGTTTTTTTTTTTTTTGCAAGGCAATGGGATTAAGTGGCTTGCCCAAGGCCACAGCTAGGTAATTATTAAGTGTCTGAGGCTGGATTTGAACCCAGGTACTCCTGACTCCAGGGCCGGTGCTCTTATCCACTTCGCCACCTAGCCACCCCTAAATTATCTCTTTTGGATCTATTTTCTGGGTCAGTTGTTTTTCCAATGGGATATTTCACATTTTCTTCTAGGTTTTCATTCTTTTGGTTTTGTTTTCTTGATTTCTCACAAAGTCATCAGCTTCCTTTAGCTCCATTCTACATTTGAAGGAATTATTTTCTTTAGAGAACTGTTGTATCTCTTTTTCCATCTAGCCAATTCTGTATTTTAAGGCATTCTTCTCATCATTGGCCTTCTGGACTACTTTTTCCATTTGACCCAAACTGGTTTTTAAGAAGTTATTTTCTTCAGTATATTTTTTGTAACTCCTCCACCAAGCTGCTGACTTAGTTTTCATGATTTTCTAGCATTATTCTCATTTCTCTTTGCAATTTTTCCTCTATGTCTCTTACTTGATTTAAAAAAAAAACTTTTTTGAGATCTTCCATAGTCTGAGACCAATTCATATTTTTCTTTTCTTTTTTCTTTATTTATTTATCTTTTCATCCAAATGCATATTCCATCCTTCCTTCCCAACCCCATCCCCTCAGTGGTGAATAGTCAGGTTAGCATTGTGCATACATATTTTTGATAAACATGCTTAAAGATTAGTCATTTTCGGTATGAGAAATTAGGATTAAGGGAAAGAGGCAAGAGAGATACTTTTTATAAATATTTATAAATCTGTTCACCAGATTCTGAAGGGTTGTTTTGTTTTGTTTTGCTTCCTCTGGATTGGAATAACATTTTCCATAGCCAGTCTAAATAGATTGTGCTAACTCTCTGAACTACTGAGAGGAACTGCTTCCATCAAAGTTAATCATCTCACAATGTTGTTAATGTATACATTGTTTTCTTGGTTCAATTCATATTTTTTCTTGAAGGCTTTGGATTTAGAAACTTTGACTTTGTTATGTTCTGAGTGAAGTTTGATCTTTCATGGGACCAAAGTAATTGTCTAAGGTTGAACATTTTTTTCTTCTGTTGTTTGCTCAGTTTCTCAGCCTATAACTTGATTTTAACTATTTGTTAAGGTAGGGCTCTGCTTCCACAGTGGAGAACACACTATTCCAATTTTTTGAGGGCTTTTGCAGCTGTTTTAATGGATACCCCAAGGACTTGCAAGTTCTCAATTCCACCAAGGTGTTATGAGAGACTCTCACTGTTCTCCTGGCCTGTGCTCTGGCCTGTGAATGACCACAGTTCCATGCCCTGGAACTTTGAGGAGAGTCCTCACTTCACTACAGACAGTAATCTGTATGGGCTTCTGCTCTGTTTCCTGAGACTGGGGCCCCAGAGTGCAAACTGGATCTGAGTATGGGTAAAGCAACAGAGTCCTACCTCAGGGATAGCAAAGAGACTTCTGCAGTTTTCACTGACCCCCATTTACCATTTGTGGGCTGAGCACTCTGGAAGTGGCTGCTGGGTGACTCCCTTTAGGATGGTTCCCCAGGCCTATTTCTGGGCCCCCAGGGCCAGGACTGTACTGAGTACTGCATTGGATGGGTTCTGCTCTCACTCTGGTGTGGCAGAGTTTTTCTGTTGACCTTTAAATTATCCTTGGTAATCCCTGGCCTGAGAGGTCTGGATAATGCCACTGCTGCCATGAATCCAAGCACTCCCAGAGCCCCAGGCTCCCCCCAGGGAGCCAGGCTCTATATTCTGTTCCTGGATGGCTGGAGCCAATTTGCTCCAGTGTGGTCCCGGCTGCACTATGGTCCCTTTCTAACCTAAATCTAACAGACCCTTCTTGTGAAGCTTCCAAATTTTCTTAGGCTAGAAAATTGTTTCACTCAATCTTATTGTTAGAATGATTATTTAAAGGTATTTGAAGTTGTTTTGGGGAGAGTTCGTGGGAGTCCTTGTCTTTATTCTGCCATCTTGGCTCTGTCCCCTAGAAAATTTCTAAAGTGTTTCCTAGATACAGCTAGCATCCTTTGACTTTTTGTCAGTTATTCCCTACCTTTCTTCTATTGTCAGTAGTGGCTCTGATACTACTTGGGCTTCCTCCTTGATTCATATTTATTCTTTAATTAACTTTTATATAGTAAGCAAGTTTTATGCAAGTGACCTGGTTCCATTAAAGGATCTTTTTTTTTGGGTGGGGGAGATCCTTCTTTTGTTGTTTAATGTTAAATTTGATTGATGTCCAGTGCTGATGAAACTATTGAAGAAATCAACTATGATGCCGGTAGCAGGTTCAATTGTCTTTCATGGATAGAACTGGAGGACTGGGTCTAGAATGAGTTGCTATGCTGACTTCATAATGTGACTTATCATCCTCTGATTCAACTTCCTATTTCCACATTTGCCTACCAATGAATCTTATTTACAATGTGCTGCTCAGGGGTCAGGATCTGATAACATCTTGGAAATCTGCTGGTCAATGAAAGAAAGTATTTGGTCCTGTAGAAAGTGAATATTGCTAACCTTTCCCTAAAGGAATGCTACTTTAGATTTCTCCAAAGCTTTAAGATCATGGGGGATGAAAGGGGCCAGGCTTGAACAGTACTGCTGACAATGAAATGAAGATGACAGTAGATAGTGGGATAAGAAAGCAAAGTTCTTACCTAAAATTAAGGATAGGGCTGGGGTAAATAGTCAGCTCAAACGTCAATCATGTGAGGGCATTGAGAGGAGCGCACTGAAGAAATGAAATTGTTTTTCCAGAAATACCTCAAGTACTACCAGAGGATCTAGTTCAATATCTCCGTCATCACTGTCTCTCAATTAAACAGTTTTTAATATCTGTAGCAACATGTAAATTATTGATGTCTATATGAAGCAGCTGCTTCCCATGCTCATAATCATAGGACTGGCAGTACTTCCCTTTGGAGGTACTTTTAGTATTTGTGAAACAGCCCTGATTTAGAGGCCCTGGAGACCCATGGCTCATGGATTTAGAATAGAAGAACAACAGCTCTGACAGTAGCAGCCCATACTTCTCCTCTGGGCCTGACTCAATTCCTGAAGAAATGACTACACAAGGGAATAGAGCAGTTTTTCTTTCATGCCCTAACCCTTCTCTAGGAACTTGTGTAAAAATTAGTGGCAATTCAGATAATATTTTGTGGCTTAGACACCAGCCCACCAGGGATATGAAGAAGATTATAAACTCTTTCTGCATAAACAAGTGGACTGTTGTGGGTACGAATGAGATGCAATTCATTGCTTATTCAGTCACTGGTGGATATTAAATAGAAAGGCTAGAGACAAAGCTGTTATTTCTTACATTTCAGATTTGCTACTTTGTACATTAAAAAAACAAACCATCATCTATTAAATGATTGGGGGGGGGGTGTTCCTGAATTCTGTTCCATAGCTATGGCAACAACAAAAACCATTCAAGTTGTAGGAGGAAAATACCACGGACCTGTAAACTCCCTATCCCATTTTAAGAAAATGGATCTTAAATGGTAAAGAGGAAAAAAATCCTAACTTTTTACATGAAATTCTCAAATCTACAACAAAAAGTGGGAAGGAGAAATATGGATACAATCCCTGTAGAGGTCTTTGCATCACAATATGGAACACTAGAAACTAGAAGCAACAGGGTTGAACGTGCTTCATAAAAATCACTGGTTTTGCATTAATATCTATATTATTATTATTAGAAACTGCATACTCTTTTGCCAAGAGAATGGGAAGCTAGCTCATTACTACAGGTAACTCAATAGCCAGAGGCATTTTGACAGAAGCAGATGTGTCTGCAACCAAATTGATCCTTGATAAATCTCCTTTGTCTACAGAGACACCGATATAACCATACAGTGCATTTCTCAAAAAAAGACTTCGAACCATTTCTCTGATGTTCACTAATTGAGTCGGCGTGGTACGGTGGAAAAGAGAACTGGATTTAGAGACAGCAGACCTTGGTTCAAAGATTTATTCTACTGCTTTTCACTGGTTTGACTCTGGTCCTGTTTCATCATTTGTTAAACAAAGGAGTTAGACTAGCTGATTTCTAAGGTCTTTCTGCTTGTAGATCTATAATTTGTACAAATTCTCTAGTAAGTCAAAATGGAGATAATCTGGATGTGGTTTGTTTAAGAAACCCCTCTTTGTGGGATATAGGCTGGATGGTGTGAAAAAAAAAAACTCTTCATTTTCCAAAAAGTCTTTTGAGTCACAAAGTTAACCTTCTCTGAGGGGGAGCAAAGTTTCAGTTCTGCCCCATTTTGCCTTTGGGAGTCATCAATGTGACCCTCTCAGCTGCTGTAAATTGCTTGGTGTTATCCAGAGTCAGAGGTAGAGGAAATCTTTCAAACTCCACATGTGGGTAAAGCACAAAGGGAATAGACTTCACAGTGATCTGAACTTTCTGATGTTGTATCCAGGGGGATAAACACTGTCCTGCATTCACTTCACTACATCTCTGGTGACATAAAGGGAATTCTTGTGCGTTGATCACTGAGCCCCAGGTTGACAGTTTCCAGCCTAACTACCTGGCCAAGTGTGGTGTTTTTGCTAAAGGTGACACCTTCCTACCCTTAGTTCTTCATTCTGGTGGAATAAAAATGAGATAACAAATAATGGGGACAAGGAGTCTTTGTTATCATACATCTCTGCAGGTCACACTGGCAATAAGATCTTTGCAGCATTTTATTTATTTGTTTGTTTGTTTGTTTGTTTATTTATTTATTTATTGTTTTGCCCTAGGTAGAGATGAGTTTCTGCTCTATTTATTAGGCATATTTGCTTTGGATATTGTCCACCTACTTTCAGTAAGTGCCTTAACTGGCAGGAAGATTGAAAAACTTGCTTTCAGGTCAATAAAGGAAATCTCTTATGATCAGTGGTTGATTACAGCAGGGTCCTCTGAGCAGCAGGCTCTGGGCTGCGTTCTGCAGAGGGCTTTCAAATTAGTCTTGCTTTGAGTCCTGGGCAGGGAGCCAACAGACAACCCAGCTGCTTGCTCCATTCAGCCCAATGTTCGATGAGTTTCATTCCCATACTCTGATAAAATTGGTTTTTTTCTTTAATGTAAATAAAAGGAAAAAACCCTTAGATTTTGAGGCAGAGCTTCAAAGTAGTAGAAAATCATGGAGAAAGGATGATACTAAGAGGATATTAGAGAGGTTGTGCTGTCTTAGTTTTAGTTTCTCTTGATTTTTCAACAGTTGAGGCTTGATGGTCAAGCATTATCTTTCTGGTACTCTCTCCTAGTAAAGAATTTGTCTGTTGCCATTTATGAAGCAATAAAAGGATAGCTTTGCTAGAATGGGGAAATAATTTTTTTTTATTCCTCTATAGCACTATCTGATAACATAATACTTTCTCTTAATGAATATCATTATGAAATAGGGCATACATTGAGGAAGTCTTTTTTTGGAGAAATGACTGTTTTGGCAAACAGATCAAAAGTAGGGCCTACATCTGTATACACACACACACACACACACACACACACGTGTGTGTGTGTGTGTGTGTGTGTGTGTGTGTGTGTGTGTGTGCTTTTTTTTCTTATCTGATTGGGTTCCTATTTCACTTTCTAGACTTGGAATTAGCTCCAACTGAGGAAAAGAGCATGGAGAAGTAAAACCATGCATGCATCTAGAAAGGATGAGTCCCTGTTGGTGCTACTTGGGAAACAATAGTGCCAAGGGGTTACCCATCATTCCTAGTTAAATGCTTCTGAGAGAACAGAAAAGCACAATGCAAAATGAAATTCAATAATGACTGCAGATGTTTGTGCTTACAGTTAGATGTCTATCAGCATTACTTTTTAATGCCTATTTTAGCAGCATTTTAAAAAAGGAGACTTGTAAACACAGATGGGTGAACTACTTTAATGTAAAGTTGAATCTACACATAGGGCTGCTGTCTGAGCATCTTGAACTAAACTGACTGAATTATTGTTGTTTTTATTTTAACCAAATTAACTGGTTATTTGAATTGCTAAGTTGTTCCATTGCCATTTTGGCAAGGTCCTGAGTCAATTTAAAAAGGACAAATTTCCCAAGACTTAATTCTGAAATCTAAAGTACAACTGTATCACTCCATAGAACATTTCCAAGTTTAATTTAAACTTTTATTATAGATTCTATGAGTTGGTTAAGTGACTCACTCCAAAAGCAGGTTCTGAGGAAGGGAAAATGAAAGAAGTCTCTAGAATAATTCAGGATGTGAGATAAGCCTCTTCTTATTTTAAAGATTGAGTCGGGAAAAAGACAATTTTATAAATGGGAAAGTGATTTAATAATAGAGGGAGTGGTAGGTGGTAAGTTAATTCATAGTGTGTAAGATCCTCAAAACCATGAACATGTTCATGAAGCAGGGAGAAAATATTCTTTTAGAATTCCCTGTAGAACCTCAGAATTAAAATATGGGAATACAATTCTAAATTATTTTATAGATCTGATTTATATAGGCTTATAATCACAAAATAATAACTCCATCAATATCTATAATAATAATATTTATTCTCAAATTCTCAGATAGAATGTGATGACATTGATGAGGGATGAAGATCACAATCTATCCATTACTGCTTGCTTATCCATTCTATGAAACTATTATCACTGTTCACTTTCTCTGGACATTTGAAGGATTCCAAAAGAGCACACATGGATATTGCTTGCTGTCATCATATAACCAGCACATGTATATGTATATGTATATATATATGTGTATGCATATATATACTAATATAAGTAAATAGCATAATTAACATAATATAATAATTTAACATGCTTCTTTGAATTCTTTGCTCCAGTTTTTCATTATTAATCATTTGTTAGGTATTGTAACCTACACATACTCTTGATTGCTTTGACCATTGCCCTCTAAATATAGCAGATTTTAATTCTTGAGCCTATTTTGTTTTGTAACCTGAGTACATTCATTAGCACAATGCCTGATACATAGTAGACACTTAAATCCTTGTTAGATTTTATGATTCACACTCACAAGATAACTTATGAAATCAATTATATATGTAGACACTCATAGATCTAGATGTATATACATATATAGAATGTATATTTAATTTTAAAGTTTTCCAAAACATTTCACATACCTTGTTTCATTTGAGCTTTGAATTATGACATGTTTGAGGTTCAATTATTTAATTCAGCAAACATTTATTTACTCCATATGCAAAGCACTATTTATATGTCTTCATTGGTAATCCTTATATATTTAAAATTTTTAACATTTTAAATTAAAATGCAAGAATGACTGACAATAAAAGTTTTCCTCCCACATAAAAACCATTTGTACAACTTTCTAATTTTATTATATTGATGTAGATTTTGTTCTAGTATTACTCAAAATTAGCTGTGAGATAAAAGTTCACATTAATTTATCCACATAATGTAGATTATTCATTGCTGACATTTTGAAAATAGTCTAGGAAGCCACTGGAAACTCGCTGAAAAGTAGCTGCTGGAACCTTGCCCATATTCATCATTGACAGTTTGTGGTGACTCTTCAAAGAGCAACTATAACTTGTTCAGTAATGAACAATTAGAGGTACTAGCCGAGAACTCCTCTTTCCCTTAAAAAATCTCTGAAAATGAAATTGATAGAATAAAGAGCCAAATGAACCTCTTCACACTTGGTGTGGATTGATAAGTAAATCAAGAATGGAGGGGTATATTTGAATTTTATTTTTGTTATTTGACAAATTTTATAAGACTTTGAAGAAGATATTAGTAAAAGGAGGCATTTACATTTCTGATTACACTTTTTTAAATTTTAGGGATTAGTTTTAGAGTTAAACAAGTATTACATCTTTAATCAAGACAGCACCAGCAAATATTGGTATAGAGAAATATAGAAAGGTACATTTTCTATTTGGAGTAAATTCCTAAAATCTTTTGGGGATTTTAGGAAAGACAGGAAAGCAATGGAATTTAGCAGTGCAGCAAATTGATTTTCATTCTCAAAAAAAAACCTCATGTGTCATTTAAAAAATATGGAATAGCTGTCTATGCTTAGCAATATCAAATCTATAGCTTGGCATGTTATTTAAGATCATTGAATTTCAAGTCAGAAGTCCTTAGGGTCCATTTTTGGCCTGGATGTGACATATAGGATCATAAGAGCATAAGATTTAGAACTGGAAGGGACCATGGGCATATAAATAGATAAAAGTCTTAAAATGTTACCTAATATGATGTGAATTCTTCCTACTAATATAGGATCATTCAGCCAAATAATTTCATTAGAATAGGGCTCATGAATCTACAAAAAAATATTTTAAACTTCAACTGTTTCTCTCTTAGTTATTAATGTGAGAGAAGGTGAAATGTTTCTTTTCTGTTTTGCCTTAGGTTGGATTGGTCGACAAATACAGGGAAAACTTGTGTCACACTAAACTCAGAACATTTGATTTCAGAAAACGGTTTCTATTCTTCTCAAATATTTTAAAGCATACATTTATTAGGGGACTTTTCAGATACTCATACAAGGCAATAATATAGATTTTCTACTGAAAATTACATTTAATGACTTTCTATGCAAGTAACATGAATTTCATGTAAGGATAAGCTTATGAAATCTAAGCTTTCCTTCCCACCCAACTCATTAAAATTTGGGTTTGAAGGTGGCTTTACTCATTAACATCAAATCAGTTAGCCTTATGTTATGAAAAGGATCACTAAGCTCATAATATTTTGTAAAACTTTAATTTGTAATCATGAAAAAACGTGATAAATTAATTTGCTAGTTGGCAAAAATTTTAGTAAGATGCATTAATCATGTAGATGTCAAACTTGGTTTCCTTTACCCTTTTCTGCAAAAAGAAATATAGATATTGTTTACTATTGGTTATTTAACATTCTTTAAGGTAAATTCTATGTGATAATGATCATAATATTTTAGAATGCAAAGAAATCAAATTCATTCTTCTTATTTGGAGAAGAATTATTAACAATAAGATTTATTACGAAGTATACCTCCCCTATGTCCTTCTCCATCTTCTTTCTCCCACACTAAGAGAACTCACAACTTACTATGGCATTCCAAACAGATAGATTGTAGACCAGCATTATATTCATCTTCTAATGTGGGGAATAGAAAGCAACCTGTGCAGCTGATATGGCTATTAACCTACCTTTTTATGTTTATTGAAGGTGATCCACTAGCATACACTACTTCTTTTGTTAATAAATTTATGAAAGCATAGTTTTAAGCCCAGGGATGATATGGAGCTGTGGTTAAACACGTATGACAAAAGTAGATAATTTAGTGTTTTAACAGAATAACATCAAAAACCATGAATACTGCCTCTTATTACTGAGGTGAGCCAACTGGCACAATTCCATATGATGTACTGAAGATCAACAAAGTACAGCTAAATGTACTTTAAAACTAAGGGAAATACACAAATGTATTATTTTCCAAGTGAAAAGCTACTAGAGAAAGGAAAATATAGGGGCAGATAAGTGGTGAAGTAGATAGAGCACTGCCTTTGGGGTCAGGAGGATCTGAGTTCAAATCCAATCTTGGACACTTAATAATTATCTATCTGTGTGGCCTTGGGCAAGTCACTTAACCCCACTGCCTTGCAAAAACAAAAAAAAATGACATCCCTTTGGAGATACTACTCTAGATTAAATGGAAAAGATTATATCAACAGAAGCAGAAAAGGAAAATATAGAAGCATTGTAGATTCCATAAAATTGACTCTATTATGAAACTGAATCATTAGAGAAAAAAACTTTTGATCATTTGATCTTTCTCATATAGTAAAAGTTTAACAAATATTTGCTGAATTATCAAATTATAACACTAGCTCATTTTCCTGAAAATTAACACAAAACTCTGCTCTTTAGGAAAAGTTAGAAAACTGTGCTAAAATGGGCCACAATTCTACTATCCTTACCCAACTCTTAAATGCACTCATCACTTTGAGGATATTAAATCTTTGGCATGGAATAAAGTTTGTTACCTAGTTGAACCTGTTGGTAAAAGTGTTAGTTTTCTGATGCTAATGAAGTAATTTAAATATCAGTTTATTCACAAGAACCATTTAAATCTTGAGCAATAATTATGGACAGGAAGTCATTGTAAATGAGAACCCACATGATGTTTGACAAATTAAAAAAAGAACAAAGCTTTAAGAATTTCTGAGAAAGGGACAAGAGGAAAATCAAAGCAGGAATAAGGACTGCTCAGAGGGACCTAGTATAATAATAACTGATGATAGAAAGAAAGCAGAACTACTCAATTAGTGTTTTGTTCCTACTTTGTCTTCCAAGGAATATTATCCCTGAACTGGAAAAATAGATAAAAATGTTTATAGGTAGTTGAATGCAATATAAATGAAGAGATGAGAGCATCTAAATACTCCAATACATTCAAATCACCAGGCATGATCAAGACTTAAAGAGATAGAGGAATTTGAGAAACAGAAAGCAAGCCTAGATTTGAGGCATGACAGAGAAGGATTTCACATGTCCCGAACTGTTTAGTCCATTTGTCTGTCTCTTTTTCTTTCTTTCTGTCATTGTTTCTTTGCATCTCTGTCTTTAAGTGTGTTTCTGTCTCTGTTTCTCTGTGTCCTTGGCTCTGTCTGCCTATCTGTTTCCCTTTCTCTTTCTACCAAAAACAAAGCAGCAAATAACTTTTTTGAATGCCATAGTAAGAAATACCTTGAGGAAAAAATAACAGTGGGAAAGTCTATTATGAATCTGAAATTATTGACCATCTAGATGGAAGTGACTATTCCTTGGAGAAGAACCATGGGCATAATTTGACAAAAGGGGGAGGGAGAAAGAGAGGAGGTGGGGGAGGAGGAAGGAGATGGGGAGAGGGAAATGGGAGAAGAGGAGGGGAGGGGGAGATGGAGGAGAAGGAGGAAGAGGAACGCAAAGGTAGAGATGTTATATTTGTATTTAATATTTGTTTTCTCTCCAAGGAAGAATGTCCTTTCCACTGGAAACGACTGAATAAAAATGTCTAACCTGGAGTTAATACCAAAGATAAGTAAAGAGACAGTAAGAGAGCATCTAGTTACCCTTCAGGGAATTCAGGTTTCTGACCCTCAGGTCTTCAAGGATCTAGCAAATGTAATTGCTAAACCACAGTAGTGATATTAAGATTGTGGAAAATAGGAAAAAAGTCAAATATCTTGATTTTCAAAAAAAAAAAGAAAAGGAGGAGATTCTTTCAACTATATCCTAGTGAGCAGTACTTCACTTCTGAAAAAAATTCAAGAATGGATCCTTCAAGAGATGTTGCCTCACTTATAGAAACAGAAACAATGAAGATAAAGAGCCAGTGTAGTTTCAACAAGAGATAATCTAAAAGATAAGTGGATCTAGTTTACCTGAATTTTAGCACAGCCTTTTTAACTTTGAAAAGAATTTATTATGATTTAAGCAAGAGAACCAAGAGCATTGTGTCTCAAAATGTTGCTTTCTAACTAAATTCAGAATTTCTATTTTATGTCAGATTACTTCTTCACTTGAAGGACTTGGGTACATTTAAATTTGTCTTTTTTTTAAATTTTGTTTTTCTGAACTTAACAGATATCAAAATAAAATGAATATTTTTCTGTATTGAGTAGGTCAGAAAAAAGAAGATTAAATAGGAAACTGCATCCCTATTATGTAGAACTTGCTTTTCTTTTTAAAACATCTAATGTAGGCAGTTGGTTAGTTTCAAAGCTGTCCTACTTATCTCCTTTCTGGTGTCTTTTGCTCTTTTCTGGCAATTAAAATGCTTTAACAAATTAATCTTTTCTCTTTTCTTTCTCTCCTTTTTCCTTTCTTCCCCCTACCCCCATCACCTTATCACTAGATCTCCTTTTCCTCTTACCCCTCTACCAGAATGCAAAAATAAGTCAAGAAAACAAATTGCCCCCATTAGTCTTATCTAAAAATACCAGAGGTGTACAATGGATAGAGAACCAAGACTAGAATCTTCCTGATGTCAAATTTGGCCCTACACAGTAGCTAACCACATGACTCTGGGCAAGTCACTTAATCTATTTGCCTCAGTGTCTTCATCTGTAAAATAAACTGAAGAATGAAAGGGCAAACTGCTCTAGTGTCTCTCTGCCAAGAAAAAGCCAAATGAAGCCCCAAAGTCAGACACTGAGAAATAGGCTGAAAAATGACTGAACAAGAGAAAAAGTTTTCATTATTCTAAGTGTTAATTACTTTTTTTGTCACTAGGTGAGTAGTCAGTCAATAGATATTTATTAAGAACCTACCATGTGTCAGACATTATGCCAAGGAGTAAGGTGTACAAAGAAAGGAGAAAGGCTTCATTTTTGGTCCTTTGGAATGTTAGTTGATCATTGTGTTGATTAGAGTTTGAAGTCTTTTTTTTGTTTTTTTTTGCAAGGCAAATGGGGTTAAGTGGTTTGCCCAAGGCCTCACAGCTATGTAATTATTAAGTGTCTGAGACCAGATTTGAACCCAGGTACTCCTGACTCCATGGCAGGTGCTCTATCTACTGTACCACCTAGCTGGCCCAAGTTTGAAGTCTTTCAAAATTTTTATTCTTTTTAGTATATATTGTTCTTGTTATGGCTTAGCAAATTTTATGATAAAGTGTTTCATGCTATTCTTGTGGAGAAGATGTTGTTTTGTCCTTTATTTTATTTTATTTTTTTTTGCAAGGCAAACCGGATTAGGTGGCTCACCCAAGGCCACACAGCTAGGTAACTATTAAGTGTCTGAGACCAGATTTGAACCCAGGTACTCCTGACTCCAGGGCCAGTGCTTTATCCACTACGCCACCTAGCTGCCCCTTGTCCTTTATTCTTGAAGAAGACCTTGATATTAGGGAGATGAAGCCATGATATGCACATGAATTGGATTTGAATGAGGGGAAGCTATGCAAAATCACCAGCCTCACTTTCTCCCCTAGAGTCATTTCAGTCCAGATTTGTGCTGGATTAACATTGATTATCTTTAACATTGTTATCAATGACATAGAAAGAGGCTAGATAGTTTGCTCATCAGATTTGTAGATGAAATAAAGTTGAAAGAGATGATAGAGTAGGCCTACATTGAACTGAATTTAATTCACTAATGAAAAAAATGGTATTTTTCCTGTTTTGCTTCAGCCTATGAGTAGACAGTCCATTTTCCAATGTATTTCCTTAAGTCCTACAAGTTTCTTTGTTATAAATTTTTTTGTTTGAATAATTAAATAGCAATAGTTATTGTGATTCTTTAATCTATCAAGTATGGAAACTATGAGCAGTGTAGATTTTTGCTTTCCTGAAGTATTTGGGTCTAGTAGTTAGTTAGAGAACACTATGATAGCTCATAAATGTTCATTTGTTTTCCTTTTTACATTTAAACAGACCTTGATTGCTTGCCTTATGCTATGAACTGCAAATTCTTGTGAATTGCAAATTTATAGGATAAAATTTGCTTGCTGGATGAGAAATCTCAAGTAACTCCAAGTGCTTAATTCCTTTTTGTGAGTTCCACATTTCTTTGAGACTTTTTTCATTTAGTTTTCTTTTTAAGTTAATCCACTTGTCTTAGTGAGGGATAAATTAGAAGTTCCATTTGGATTGCCCTGAACATGAAATTCAATAGGGATACATGTAAAGTCTTCCATGTGGGTTCAATAAATCAATTCTAAGTAAAAGATGGAGGCATAGATAGATAGTAAGTGTTTTGTGGGGAAATATCTATATCTATCTATCTTTCTATCTAGCTGAGGGAGGGGGTTAATGAATTGTAAACTCAATATGATTCATCTGCATTATATAAAGACCAACAAAGTTTCTCTCATGTTGGGCTACATTAAGAGGTGACAGAGACTCGAGGAATGGAGAAGTGATAGGCTGAAAGTAGATATCTAGCTGCCATCAGGTCCCATTTGGAGCTTTGTGTTCTGTTCTGGCATGGTTTGAGAAGGACCAGAAAACACTGGTGAAAAGAAGGCTGGGGGTAGGGGGTGGAGAGGGAGGAAGAAGAGGGCACTTGATGGCTGTCTTCACATATTTGGAAAGATTTCATGCTAAAGCAGTATTAGCCTTATTTTCCAGAAATTCCCTTCATTGATGCAGGTCAGCAATGTCTCTAGAACTTGTAGTCTGAAGGAGTTTCTGAGATATGGAGAACATAAGTGACAGACCAGTTTTCACACAGCAAGGATGCATTAAAAACTGAAAAGTTGAAAAGTAGTTTTTCAAAGAGGTTTTCTATGTTATTTCATTTGATCTTCACAACAACCTTGTGTGAGAAGTACTATTATATCCATTTTATGTAGGAGGAAACAGAATGAGAGAAGTTAGATGATTTGCTTAGCATCACACAATTATTAAATGTTTGAGGATATAAATTAAACTCAGGTCTTCTTTCCAGTAAAAGTCTGGTACTCTAGACACAATCAGGTCTCTATCTCCTTGGCTGTCTTGCTGTTTCTCTTGCATATAGTAGGCATTTAATAATGTTAACAAGGTTGAAATATGACCTATTTAAGCAAACATTTCCTAAAACTTAGAAGGGAGGGATTTCTCCTTTCACTTGGAGGTCTTCAAGCAGGGTTAGATAACCATGTGTGGGGACTGTTGTAAAGGGTATTCTTTATCATTTGTAGATTACGTTCTGACACTTCCAGCCCTAATATTTTATAATTCAAACTTCCAGAAATTTAGAGTTTAAAGGAAGCTCTTTCTACTTACTATACCATAATGCCTAATTTCCTTGCTTTGTAAACCATAGTCAAGGTTGAAAAAAATTACACCTCTTGTCTCTTAGTGTCTGTCCATTGGAGGCTGTGTGCTAATGTCAATCAATAAACATTTATTAAGGAACTACTTTAGGCCAGCATTGTGCTAAACATGGATATAGAAAAAGAAGCAAAAGATAGTTCCCTGCTCTACAGGAGCTCGTGACTATTTCACTATAATTCACTTCTAATTCATATCGCTTGTTATACCCATAGCTTGATTCATCACATTGGCAAAACAAAGGACATGATGTTAAGGGCTGAATTCTCTGAAATCAAAAAATATATATTAAAATCCATCACTCTTTTGCAGATATTGATGTTCTAGACAGAACTGTCTAAATCAAACTTTACCTCTGCTTTTTAAGGATATATAAAGAGATAAAAATATTTATTCAAGGAGGACATTATGCTTACCATATTTTGCTTGTGTTTTATCTTCTCTGTGCTAGAAATTTTAAATTCTATCACATATGTTCTTTGTTGAAATTAATTTAGCTTTTCCCTTCTCCTAATTCGCTAACCTTTTTCCATATTCTATTTTATTTTTTTGTGTGTGAAAAAGCTTGGCTTCCTCTCTCTTTTTCTCTCTCTTTCTTAATTTTCCAATTTTTAATTCTATTGTTACACTATCACATATGTTAGCATAAACAAGTGGCAATTAATGGAGTTTGTTTGCTATGGAAATTTTTGCCTGACTTTTTTTTAAGGGAGGATGCATTCCTAAGTACTTAATTGAACTTCGGCATGGCAGCCACTAACTTATTTAAAAACACACTCAGTTTTGCTTATCTGTGTAAATTTTAACTCAGTTCAATTCCACAAATATTTATTAAGTTCCTACAATGAAAGTCTCTTGGAAAATCTAAATCAAAACAGTAAACAGAATATAGTGATAGAAGGCTATGCCTGGAGCAAGGTAGACTCAAATCTGCCCCAGTAGCTTTTTGTAGACAAGAGAAGAGGTGGACATGCCCCAATGACCCACAGAAATAAAATTACAGATCCTTTGAAATTCTCATGTTACTCTGACCCAAAAGATCTGATTCTCCATTCACGACTGTTTAAATTCGGTCCCCAATTCTCAGACTTGTTAATTCATGTAGATTTAGAGCTGGGTAAGGTCTTAGAGATTATCTTGTTCAACTTCATTTTATAGAAGAGAAAACCAAGGTTCAAAGTGATGAGTTAATTTTCCCAAGCCAGTCAATAATCAGTTATTAAGTGCCTACTATATTGGGGAATTTTGCTAAGCTTTGCTAACACAGAGGCAAAAGACAGTTCTTGACCACAGGAGTTTGCAAGTTGAATACAGGAGACAATGTTTAAACAATTATGTACAAACAAGCTAAACAAAAGGAAACTGGAAGATGACCAAAAGAGGAGAGGCACTAGAATTAAGAGGGATCAGAAAAGACTTCCCACAGAAGGTGAGATTTTAGATGGGATATGAAGAAAGTCAGAAGGTGGATTTAAAGGAGGAGAGAACTGTAGGTAAGGGATCAGTTAGTGAAAATGCTCTGAGTCTGGACATGAACTCTGTTGTAGGAGGAAGAGGTAAGTGTCCCCACAACACAGAATATGAGGAGGTAAGGGACTAAAGAGATAAGAAGCCTAGAAAGGTAAGAGGAGGGTGGGTTGTGAAGGGTTTTGAATGTCAAAGAGAATTTTGTCTTTGTATGAGGGTTGACAGTCAGACTTGGATTTAGGAAAAATTATTTTGGCTATCACTATCCTGAATGGATGAGAGACTGAAGTGGGAGAGATATAGCAATGAGACCAACTAGCAGTATTGCATTAATATAGGTGTGAAATGATGAGAGCCACACCAAGGTAGTGGTAGTGTAAGAGATAAAAGCGACAAGGCTTTGACTGGTAGTTAAAACCTTCTATGGTTGTTCATAATCTCATATTTCAGAATCATGTTCCATTACTGATTTTATATATATATATATATATATGTATATATATGCATATATATATATATATATATATATGTATGTATGTATGTATATGTACTCACCCATATACTTGGAAATAAATCTATGGAAGTCTCCCAGTTTCCAAACTTTTGTTTATGATAGCATAATAGAAACAGTTCTAACATCTTCATACTGATGATTCTCAAATCTGCCTTTCCTGACCCCAACCTTTATATTGTTCTCCAGTCTCACATCTCCAACTTCCTTTCAGACCTCTTCAACAGTTGATATGTTTAACTCAGCATGTCCAAAACTGAATTCATTATCCTTCCCCCTAAACTCTCCCTTTCTCCTAACCTTCCCTGTTATTATAGATGGCAAAACAATCTTTCTGTGGCACCTTCTACATATTTAGCACCTTTGCAGGCTTTTTGCCCCATACTAGCAAAAGTGATAAGAAATAGCTTTATAGAGGAATCTGACACTTCTGGTAAAGAATGGTTATCATATCCTGAGCATAAGGCAAGAGGCAAAGAAAACTATCATATCCACTTGAATGAATAAGAAAAATCTAAGCAAGAAGAAACCATATGGGAATAGAATGATTTTAATTCTGTAATTTGTGGTGTTTCCAGCTTCTTCCTTTTTTACCTGTCCTTATTTCTACTCTGACTTTGCCCATTTCTACATTTCCCTTTTTATTTTTAAATGTAACTTATTTTCAACAAAAACGAAAATATAGCAAATCATTATGACCCACACCTATTTCCTTTTCATTCTTTGTTCTCTTCTTCTGTTCTTCCTTTGCTTCTTGAAGAATCCTGCCTTCTCTCCTTGCTCCTATCCCTTCCCCTTTCTTCCCCCCACCAGTTCCTGGCTTCCTTTTATTTAAAAACCAGACTCTGGGATAGCTGATTTTGGATAATTTTGATTAAACAATGATATTATCTAAACTATCTTCAGGTCTTTAGAGACCTCCCTTTGTGAAACTGTGAAAATGTCTGCTAAAATTTCTCTAACAATATCTTACTTTATGAACAACTTGGAATGTCAAATTTATAGGCATAGAAACAGTGGTGATTTAGAGAATCTTATATTTTGTGAAGTCATTTCTGGTCATGGGCTTTATTATTCACTTATTCATTTATATGTTCACTGTCAAAAAAAGAATGGTACATATCATGAACTGATATTCCCTTGTTTTTCCCATTAGTACTTTAGAACAAAATGGGGTTGGCTTTTCATTATTTTAATAATAAATAATCTATCAAAAGACTTACTTCTTTGGTTCCAAATTACTTATAGCTAAATTGAACATGGATATGCTTACTGAATTTTATTTAGATTGTCTATAACTCTCCTTTAATGAATCTTCCAGAGATAAGAAGATGCTTTTAAGAAAAGTAGAATTCAGTCAAGTTCTTTTCAGTAATAGTTAATTACCCATTATGTTCTCTGTATAGTGTTATATACAAAAAGTGGGACCTGTCTACTTAGTGACTAAAATTCACCTTAATTGATAGTCTAATCAAATCTGTTCCATTGAGGAAGGTTAGAATAGTTTAATCTCTTCTGTAAAGTCAACTTGGGGAGAGTCCATACTATATTTATTCTCTTCCTAGATCAAATAGAAAGTCCTCTATAGCAGCTAGTGACACAGTGATAGAGGAAAGAGGACACAGGATAGAGATCTGAGTTCAAATATGACCAAAGGATACTTACATGAAACCACAGTTGTCACTTATCTGTTTGCCTTGGTTTCCTCAACTGGAAAATGAGGATAATAATAATAATAATATCTAACTCACAAAATTGTGTGAGGATCAAATGAGATAATATTTGTAAAAAACACAGAATAATGATTGACATACAGTAGCTACTTTATAAAATTCTTATCTCCTCCTGTGTGGCATTTAAATACCTTTAACATCTAGTGCTTTCATTCATTCCTAGTCTTCCACATTGCATGATTCTGCTACTTTGGCCTATTCATTGCTTCTCAAAATAGGAGATGTCTGTGATTTTCATTAGCTTGAAATGGTGCCCTTAGTTTCCCCGACTTCCATCAAGATTTAGTTCAAATCTCACTTTCTGAAGGAAGTTTTCCCCTGCCCTTCTGCAGGGAAAAAAACCTGTTTTTTTCCCCTGAGATATACATCTTGTATATATCTTAATAATGCCTATATTGTCTCCCCAATAGAAAGTACCCTACTTGAAGTGAAAGGCTATTGCTTTTCTTTGTATCACTAGTACTCAGAAAGTGATTAATAAATGCTTACTGATTAACAAATAGTCATAATTTCTTATGTCCAAATTTTACTTCTATCAAAATTTAATAAAAATACATTAAATATCAGGGGTATTCATTCGTATTTATTTCCATTTTAATACAAATTGGGTCTCCTTTCCTTTCTTCTCTTCCTCTCTCCTCCGCTAAAATGAAGTTATTATCATATATTATACCTTTAAATAGTAGCATAGCTTATACTTTCAGACTTGAGAAAGGCCTTAAAGATTTTCTTTTAAAGGTTAAGTGACAGAAACAAATCTTCCTATGTTCAGGCCCTTGTTTAACAGCACTTTTTTACTGAAGAGGTTAGTTGCCTCTTTTCATTTTGTTGATGACTTTGAAAATCTTTATGGCACTTTCAACCCATTATTAAATGCTATCTATTGCAGTAAGTTGGATCCCAGACAGACTACCTTCTATATTGTATTGGAAACTTTTCATAAGTACCTACAAGCTTCTTCCATAAAAGTTACCAGAGGAATACCCAAGCTTAAAGGCTTTGTTGCCATGGTGGCATATCATAAATTATCAATGATTGCCTGTTATTGTGACTTTGACAGCCTCATAACTGCCATAAAGAGACTTGCATTTTTGTCTAATTTTAAGATTGTTTTCTCCAGACATCATTTGCTTTGTAAAAGAAATGTCATCACAGCCATATAACACTTAAGCTCATTATCAAGTATTCAGGCACTTTCTTTAACTATGTCATTTTCTGCATTTTAGAATCCCAGCTTCTATGCATTACTAATTCTGTGCCAGTGAGCAAGTCATTTAACATCTCTGATGTTCCATCAACTTTCTAAGTAACACTTGTTGCTGTTGTTGCTTGTCCTTCCTTCAAAGAGGACCAAAGAAGTCAGGGAGGTGATATCCTAACATAGGAATGAATTGGATTTAAGTGAGGGAGGGTTATGCAAAGTAATCAGCCTTACTTTCTCCTTCAGAGTCAGATATGGATTAGAAGGGCTGGAGATGATCCTAGAAGCAGTGGGAGACATTGGCTTTTTTAAAATAAGGTCTTTATCAGGTCTGTATGACTAAGAAATGCCCATTCCTTGATTAAGGTAGGTAAGAAAGAAATGAAGTAAAAAGTGGCCCCTTTGCCACAATAAAAACAAACAAACACATAAATAAATAAACAACTCCAGCAAAAGGACAATCTGGTAGGGGAAGAACAAAATAGAAACAATTGCTATTTACATTCACTCTGAGCAAGCTCCAAATCACTCTGGCTTTCATCTGTAGGCCAACAATAGGTCAACCCCTCTTGATCATTGTTTGGTTCTAAGATTTGCAATTTCATCTAAAGTATAGGTAGGTTTGTATCTATAGAGAGTTTTCACTGACAACATCTTAGATCCTTGATGGGCCATTTCTGTCACATACTTCTGATGTAGAAGTATGACTAGAATGATATTACAACATGTTTGTAACCATCTTGTGCCTCCTACATGTTTTAAAATCCAGACAGGGAAAACTAATTTCTAGACAAGAATAAGAAGTTAAAAAGCACAAAACAATAACCTATATTAGAGTCAAAAAGAACAACAACAAAAAGTAGAAAACCTAGATGAATTACCTTTTCAGGTATTGAAGACTTGGCAGATGTCATTGCTGAGCCACTGCCACAGGTATATAAAAAAATATGGAGAACATAAGAGGCGTCACAGTGAAGTAGAGGAAAAGTTAAGAGAAATATGTTCTATAATTAATCTGTTTCCTCTGCATTGACCATGTATGTACTTTATATTAACACTGATCCCTCCCCTAATAACCTTGTCCCCACTATGACATGAGATCTGTGAACTTTTAGTAAAGTACCTTGAATCCCTCCCCCCAAGTAACAAAACAATTAACAAAGCTTTAGCTTAAAAGGATTAAGTCTTTTCACCTACCTCTTCTCATCTACATATCTCTAATTACCTCATCTTCCTTTCCCTTTAAAAGCTCACTCCCTCCTCAGTTGAGTTACTAGTCTTCCTTTGGGAGGGCTTCCTTCTCTGTGGGAGCTTGATCCTCTAGGTAGCCTCTTTTATTTCTCTACATTCCCTTACTTGGAATATGTCTTTTATTGATTTTTGTGGAGGCTAATTCCCTTAAGAGCATCTGTGCCTTCCTACCTTTCCCTTAGCTTCTGCTAGTCTTCTATATTCTTCAGCAATACTTCAATAAACCTTTTTGTCCCCAAAATTTCTTCTGGGTCAGAACTGGTCTTTTACATGAAATCTTTCATGTTCACCCTGAACCTTTAGCTAGCTACATTTTCCCCAGTATCAATGGAATTATACGCATTTAATTATTTATTGCAAGACAATGGGGTTAAGTGACTTGCCCAAGGTCACACAGCTAGGTAACTATTAAAGTCTGAAGCCTGATGTGAACTCAGGTTCTACTGACTCCAGGGCCTGAGCACCTTTTGTTTATTTGTTCATCTATCTATCTATCTATCTATTTATTTTATTTCTTTTTCTTTTTTCTCCCAGTATGCTCAATATTTTTAAAAAGTGAAGAATATTTGATTTACTGGCAAATAGATAATTCAAGAGATGGTCAGGAAACACTGAGAAAAAAGAAATTATTACAGAAAACCAGTAAAATTTCATCCAGAAGAGATCAAATCAGACTAATTTGACAGGATTGACAGGATTTCCCAAGGAGTATCCCATCAAATGAAGCTGAGTGGAATTTAGGAATGCCTGGTTTTAAACTCACCATTACTATGGCTGTATCAAAAGTGAGACAGTCTTTACCTAGTCATTTGAGACAGTCCTGAAGGGTATGACCCCATTTGTCCCTTATGGAAGGAGTGGAAGGTACCCTAGAGGAGGTGCTCCCATTTACTTTATTGTCAGAATTCTTTTTTATTCTGGGGTCTGAGACTTGGGTCTTTATTCAACCATTTTGTTAAGACTCCTGTGCCTGAATTGATCTTCACAAAAATGTCCTCCAACTTGACTGTTGTCTCTTTTCAGTTCCTGTACCTTTTGAGTAAGGAAGAGATATATAGTCTAGCCATGATCTCATCTCAGAAATTTTGAGAATACTTATAAAGTCAAATTTGTCTCTCTCTACATTGGGATCTCTAATTCTTGTCTTGCCTATTATCTATTCTTTCTATAGTTAAGTTTAGAGAATCAAGACCATGAGTTTTATTATTGGTTTCTTCTATGGATTTTGTCTCTCCTATTCTTTTTCCTATACCATGGTTAATCCTTATGATATCTAGGCAGGTTTTTTCCTTTGGTTTTTTTGTTTTTGTTCAAAGTCTTTTCAATTCAATTTGCAAGACTATTGGCAAACACGTTGCCCCCCCCCTTCCCAGATATCCATTATAAGATGCTCAATAAGCACTATCTTTGGAAGGGTGAGGAGATTGGACTGGATGATCTACAAAATTAATCCTTTTAGCATATCTGATACTCAAGAGCATTCAATATTCATTTCTCTGAAATGTGCTCTGACTTAAGTCATATCCAACTATTTAGAAAAATCTAAATATGCAGATATTTAGAAAATATCCAAAGGTCTCACAACCTTACCTAGATGCCCTCCCCAATCCTTCCCAACGCATCTTATAAAACTACATAAGAAATGCTGAAAAAAAATTGATCTTAGATCTGCAATCTTTATCATATTTAAAAGAATTGACTTTGCAAGTCATTATGTCATAATAATAATAATAATTGTTAGTTGGAGGATACTATTTCTGTCTGCAGTTATGCTTCTTTGATTTGCAGGCTGGATAATCCTTCCTACTTGATTACTACCTGTATCTATTGTTGCTTCATAGGAGATCACAGTCATTCCTGAAGTTTGTCAGGTTGTTTTTATTACACAAAGCACCTTGGGGAGTGGATGGCTTTAATCATCATTCTGCATCTTTATTGAAAGACTGACTAGCAGATTGGAGGTAATTGATGACATAATGCATATCTCTTTAGTCATGGTCTATCAGGGTTTGATGACAGGAGCAGACTATAACTTATGCTTGTCTTCTGAGGTCTTTTGAATAGATCATAGCCTTTCTATCAGGATAGAAGCAACATTCCCAATAGCCTACTACACAGTCTGCGAGCCCAGGGACTAGCTGTCAACTTATCTGAACCATGAATGACTTCAAAAACTTTTCCACAGGAGATATAATTCTCAAAAATATCAATAGCATTCCCTAGAATCATATATGACATACATAGAAAAGTGTGTGCAAAAAAATGCCTGTTAGTGATTTCAGATTTGGAGGCAGAAAGACCAGGGAGAGAAGAGAATAGAGTTTGAGGGAAGTAAGAGTGGCAAGCATTCATTCAGAGCAACATCAAATTTGGCTAGCATGACATCTGAAACATAGGACTCCAGTACCTTTTTGCCTCATTTTATCTGCAGAACAACAGATCAAACACACCGTGGTTCTGAAATGTTCACACTTTTTCATGATAGACTTAGCAGGAAATAATTAGGCATGTGGAAAGATTCCAATCTGCCTTCTGCACGTACCACTGGAGAACTTCTGAGCTGTGATTATAATGAAGAGTAGTGTATTAGAAAACATTACCCATTCTGCCACGCTTCCTCCAGGCTGGTTGAGCCCATCATTTCTGTATCAAGTATGTTCTATTTAGCATCTCAGTCAGCTTTCCAATTTAGCTAACTTTCAGGTTCTTTTCTTAAAGTATTTGCTTGTGCTCCCAAGTAGAATTTCAGTGTCTGCATTTGCATAAACACAATCTGTTGACCTCTTATCTTTTTAAGATCTGCATGCAAATACAGGAAAGAGGAGAGGGAAATCTGCATCTAGGGGAATGACTGCCACCTTCCATAATGTAGCCAAAGTGACACTATTTTCGTGAATCCTAGGACTAATATAGCTATTGAAAACCAAGTTATTATGTTTATTATCACAAAACATCTTACGTACTTCCAGTATAAACTCACATGTCTCCCTATTACAGATAAGAAGTGTAGAATTGATTAAGAATTTTTCCTCCCACATCTCTGCTTAGATAAATCCTATTGATCCCTCTGGACCTAGTTTAATTTCCAAGATTTAAACTCTTACTAAGTTCTCTCCCTTCTGAACCTTGGAATCCCCCACTCCATACAATATAATCAATCACCTAAATCTGCATTCTCTTGGATTACTTTGTTATTAGTGTTCAGTCTATTTCTCCAACTAGAATGAACAGGGGCCAGAGTTTGCTTATGCTTCCTGTAATATCCCCCCTGCCTAGCCCCATGAACAATGTTGAGCACTGAGCATTAAATTGGATTAGCTCCTGATCACTACAGCTCCTTTCAATTTGAAATTATTTTTATGAGTATTGAAGAAAGTCTGTGTATTTTGCCAGCATTTCAAAACAGTTATGGAAAGTAAAAGCTTGAAATTATTTAAACTTTTTCTGGTAGTTATCTGTACTTTTTTTAGAAAGTACAGAGCTAGCTGATGATTCATGAAACCATTTGAAATAATAATAGTTGGCATTTACATAGTGCTTTGATGTTTCTTAAACCCTTTGCATCTGGCAGCTAGGAAGCACAGTGGATAGAGCCCAGGTTAAGAGCCAGGAAGACTCAGCTTAATCTGGCCTCAGAAATTTACTGGCTATGTGGCTCTGGGTAAGTCACTCATCCTTGTTTTTCTCTATAAAATGAACTAGAGAAGGAAATGGCAAATCCAGTATTCTCCAATTTCTTTGCCAAGAAAAACCCAAATAGGGTCAAGGAGAGTTGGACATGCCTGAACAATAACAAAGTCCTTATTTGAATCTTAATAGTAACCCTCTGAAATAGGCAATATTATCATCATAGTTTAGGAATTCAGAGAGGATAAATGACTTGTATAAGGTCATACAATTAGTAAATGTTTGAGATAGAATTTGAACCCTCATCTTCCTGACTCTAAGAACTGAATTTGGCCCTTTATATTATGTGGCCTCTTAATTAAAAGGAAAATAATTGAAGCTAGAATACAAAGATGGAAGACAGAAACCAAATTACCAAAATCTCACACATTGTTTTGTTATTGGAGTTTATGATATTTTAGAAAATTAAGGTGATTCATTTTTATAAGAATATTGCCAGAAATAATAGTGTTTAGTAATTCCTATGATCCATTCTCAACCTTGACTTTCACTGGTAATTGAAATTTAAATCAGAAAAGTAAAGTAAGAAGAAAAATGTATTTTCATCAGAAGAAAAATACTTGTTTTCATCAGCTTTCTTGCAAGTTATTTTCCTTGTTCATACTTTTTTCTTGTTAAATTTTCATATAAAGTCAACCAGGCTAATGAGTTCTGTGCTGACCTAGAATATTAATAACATAGCTATGCAGATCATTTCCATTCAAGCATTATATTAACATGCTTTAGTTATGATAACTCTTTGATGAACTATTTCATAGGGTCTTTGTTCCACATGCTATGACATTTGGGAGAAATAAATAAATTTTAAATTAAAAAAGTTTTCTCCTTTAAAATATTGATTGTACATTTGCGTTTATAGATCAGGAAAGATATAAGCCATTGAAATGTAGCTACCACTCATTATTAACCTGATACAGAGAATTTCAAAATTATATCAACAAACTTTAATTAAAGGCAGAAGAAAATGCTCTCTGTCCTCATCTTCACCTGAACTCTTTGCTTAGTTCCTTCAAGCACAGTTCAAATTCCATCTTCCACATGAGGCTTTTCCCTGATTCTCCCTTAATTTAGTCCTTCCCTCTCTGTTGATTATGCTTAATTAATCCTGTAAATAACTTATTTGTACTTAGTTGTTTGTATGTTGCCTCCACCATTAGACTCTTTGAAGGCAGGAATTGTTTTGTCTTTCTTTGGCAGCTACGTGGTACAGTAGATAGAGACGGCTTGGAGTCAGAAGAATGGGAGTTTGAACCCAGACTCAGACACTTGACACTTACTAGCTATGTGACTTTGATCAAGTCACTTAACCCCTGCTGCCCTGTATCCACGGTCATCTCCAATTGTCCCGATTCACATCTGGCCACTGGATCCAGATGGCTTCAGAGAAGAAAGTGAGGCTGGTGACTTAGCACAGCTCCCCTCACTCAAATCCAATTATTGTGTTTGTCATGGCATCACTTCCCTGAAGTTGTAGTCTTCTTCAAGAATGAAGGACAAAATATCGTCATCGTCAGTGGTAGTAGTAGTAGTAGTAGTAGTAGTAGTAGTAGTAGTAGTAGTAGTTGCAACAACAGCAGCAGTAGTAGTAATAGTTATAGTAGCAGCAGCTGTAGCAGTAGTAACAGTAGTAGTAGTGCTAGTAGAAGAAATAGCAGCAGCAGCAGTCGTTTCAGTAGCAGCAGTAGCAGCAGCAGCACTAGTAGTTATAGTAGAAGTAGCAGCAGTAGAAGTAGTTGTAGAAGGAGCAGTAGTGGTAGTTGTAGTAATAGTAGTGGTAGCAGCAGCAGTAATAGCAGCAGTAGCAGTTGTAATAGTAGCAATTGTAGTAGTAGTAATAGTAAGTTATACTATTAGCAGTAGTAATCATAGCTGTTAGAGTAGTAGTAATTGTAGCAATGGCTGTAGTATTGGGAGGAGTAGTTGTAGAAGTAGTAGCAACTGGAGTACTTGTAGTAATGGCAATAGTAATAGTAAGCTGTAGTAGTAGCAGCAACAGTAATAATAATAGTAGTCATTGTAGTAGCAGTAGTAGTAGTAATTGTGGTAATAGCAGTTGGAGTAGTAGTGTTGATGTAGGTGTAGCAGCAGCAGTAGTAGCAGTAATAGGAACAGCAGTAGCAGTAGTAGAACTAGTATCAATAGTAGCAATAGTAGCAGTAGTAGTAATAGTAGCAGTAGCAGTAGTAGTGGTAGTAGTAGCAGGAGCAGCAGTAGTAGTTAGCAATAGCCGTGGTAGTAGTAGTAGTGTAACTGTAGTCATAGTGCTCCTAGTAGCAGCACTCGTAGCAGTAGTAGTGTAGTTGTAGTAGTAGCAGTAGCAGTAATAGCAGATGGAGTAGTAACAGTAGTAGTAGTAGTAGTAGTAGTAGTAGTAGTAGTACCAACAGTAATAGTAGTGCCAGTATTTATTCCAGGAATTTACATACCACCTAAGATGTACCAGGTCCTGATTTAAGCACTTAACAAATACTGATGTATTGGATCTTAGCACAGGGCTGGTATATTGTAGGTGGTATTAATAAGTAGTGCAAGTGTCATTAATAAATTAATAAATTTCTTTTCAATGATCGACCGACTAAATGTCAGAAAGCCAAGCCCACAGTGTTTGAGTCAAACCCAAATTGTCTCGCCCTTAGAGAACATGCATTCTTCTTGGGAAAACCAACATATATAGAGAAATATAGATTCAAGACAAACTATGTTGTATAATACAACATAGAATAATGTGGAGAGCAAGGACTAAAAATTTGAAGTGGAGGGGAAGGCAAAGCTAGATGTTCTAAGAGGTAGACTATGGAGGGAGTATACTCTGGGGAGAGAGACAGAATGCTGGGCAGGGGTACACCAAGTTAACGAGTTATGCCAGAGCTTCAATATGAAATAAGGTTGGAAAGATGAGTAGCAGCCAGCTAATTCAGGATCTTAAATGAAAGACTAGAGAGCTTGTATTTCATCCTGGATGAAATGGGGGGAAAACAATCAAAGATATTTTTAGTATAGGAGAATAACATGATCAGACCTACGCCTCAAGAAGATTGTTTTGTGATATGTGGGAAGGAGAGATCAAAATGGGAAGATATTGGAGCCAGGAAGATGGATTAAGAGACAATCATAAAAGCACAGGTGAGTAGTGATTCTCATTCTTGAGGTGGGAGGGTAACTGAGAATGAATGTGAGAGATGTAAAAGGAGAATAGATAGGACTTAGCAACGCCTTGGATATGAGACGTGAGAGGGAGTCAAAGATGGCTCTAAGTTTTGAACTTGAATAACTAAGAGATGATGGTGACTTCAACAGAAATAGGGAATTAGGAGGAAGTATTATATTACAGGGGGAAATGATGAGGTCAGTTTTGTACATGAAAGACTGCTTATGCAAGGGAAAATAGACTTATTATTCTTGGCCCCAGAGGTCATATCTCGGAATACTGACTGAAGTTATAGAGATAGATTTGAACTTGATATAAGAAAGAGCTTAGGAATAATTACATCCTATCCAAAAGTGGAATGCACTATCTCAGAAGAGAATGGGAATCTTCTCACTGGAAGTCTGAAAAACTGTGAATGTGATAGAGAAAATTTGTTTTCAGATATGACTAGATTGGTCTAGCTAAACCTCTTGCCAACTTTTGAAACTCTGTGAATTTTTCCACAGAAATACTGTCATCAATGGTGATCAGGTTCTGAGGCCAGCCCTAAAAGGTTATTTAACCACAAATGCACCTACAGTAAAGTATTATGTCAATAACACTATAGACTTTAAACTATATATGTAATCATGTTTCTATTAAAAAATACATGAAAAGTTCCCACTTAGCATGGCAGGAGCATAGGAGGATGTGCTACTAAGCATATGACCTTCTGCTAATCCTTCTTCCTATTTAAGAATAAAAATGGGAATAGTCTTTGCAGAAAATCCCTAGTGATGACTCCAGCAGTGAGTGTGTTTTCTCAAACAAAGTGATCTCCTCTCAGGTTAAGGATCAGGAATGGAAACTGAAATGAGCAACAGGATGGATTTGAGGATGATTGAGAGTTGGAAATAGTGAATGCAGGGTGTGGGGGGGGGTCATTGTGGAAGAAGCTGTGGGAATAAGGGTATCTTTGGTATAATCTCTCAGGGACTTAGACCAGCTCTCCAGACAGACACTCCTTTCTTCTCTTTTGCCAGCCCTTGGTACTGACTCAACCATTTATCTTACCATTGACTTTACTTGTTTTATTCCTCTCTGACCTGTTACATTCAGGCAGATACAGCCTCCTAAGGCTTTCTTTTCTTTTACTTTCTTGTCCCTCAAACAGGGGGAACCTTGACTCAGCCATTCTATGAACTGATATAGTAACCAAGCTACCCTCTCCTAGAGGCAAGGGACTAACTCATCCTTCAGTTGTACTGTATCTCGAAGTGAATTTGGGGGGACTTCTCAAAGAGAGAAATAGACTCCTATAGTCAGGAATCACCTCCTTATTGGGAATGTTTTATAGCAAAAACTTTAAGTTGGAACCTAGTGCTCCCAGGGATTGAATGGGAGTCTAAAGGGAAGAGTGATCTTTTTTTGGGTGGGTGGAGGAGTGGAGGAATATTGTTGTACTATTCGTTATTGGATCTTCTCAGTAAATATCCCTTTCTTAAAAAGGATGTTAGTTGGCTAATAGACATTGGACTTGTTGATTGATATTGGTCCATGATAGGAAATGAATGACACTACTCTCAGACCCTCAAGGAAGAAGTAGCCAAGCTCTTGGAACCTGAACTGCTAGTTGGAATGTGGATTGTAAGTCACCCCAGAACCTATACTATATATATATATATATATATATATATATATATATATATATATATATATATGTGTGTGTGTGTGTGTGTGTGTGTGTGTGTGTGTGTGTGTGTGTATTTAGAGGAGAGATATTATTTTCAATATTCACTTTAGAGGACTGTTGTGAAGAACGCACTTTATAAGCCTTAAAACACAATGTAACTAAAACTGTTATTAATTTCTAAGTTTTTAGAACTAATAAAGAAAACTGGGATTAGAAAGTTACATTCCTCAACCCTGTTCATTCTACCACTTTTTTCTTTTTTCAATTAGATCTTGTAGAAAAATATGGAGTCACAGATATGTGTTCAAAATGGGTCTTTGGGAAGAAAAAATTCACATAACTTTCAGAGGAAAAAAATGAATTTTGGCTATTATGGGCATTTAATCTTAGAATATAGTAGAGAGGTAGGGTCTTTGGAAAAGAGAACTGGTCATAGTTTTGAAAGAGGAAGTAAACAAGGACTTGAGGACTTGAGGAGGTGGTCAAAAAGATGGCTTCTGAGATCTATAAGGGAGGATTATCTAAGGCTGCATCTTTTTATCTTTGTTTTGCTTCCCTGGCTTTGGGGTGAGGAAAGAAGAGTTTATGTGTGTGAGTGGGTGGGTGGTGAGTGAGTGGGTGGATGTGGGTGTATTGCTGTTGGTCAAAGGATAAGAGGAGATAAGAAAAAAGTACAAAATTCCAAGTAGAGGGTGCTGAGAGAAAAAAGCAAAATCCCTGTGACCACCCAGCTACCTGTTTAGATTAACTGGTCCCAGGCAGAAAATAAGAAAAACACATGAATCAAGGACTACCTATATTACACTGGGCCATAACCAACAGACTGAAACATTTTCCATCATAAGGTCCTAGAGGGCAAAAACTGCATCTACTTGAGCTGCTATGGGATGTACCTAGAAGGGCTCTATGTGTAGAAGGGCAATTAATTATGTTATTTGGTAGTGGTAATTATGATGATGATATATAGTTCAATGTTTAGAATAATTCAACAGTAAAATTGAGACTAAAACATCAGGTCACTGCCTCTCAGCTCTCACAATCCAATTACTGAAGGATGATTATAACAATGAAGTTTTAGGAAAGGAAATTACCCTTTAAAATGTTCAATTCAAACTGGAAAGCCTTTTGGACAAATGTGTGAAGAGAAGTTGATTCATTAACGTGCCTACAAACACTTTAAAACTGTATTCCAAATGATGCTACTTTGAACAGATAATTGGCCCAATTCTTCCTTTCTCTGTGCATGCATCTCTCAATGAAATCAATGAGAATTGCACATTCATGGGGAGGAGAGAACTGAGATGCTGGTTGAATTAATGGAAGAAAGGGCTTTGTAGATCTCTTAAAGCCTGTGCAATTACATTTTGGTCCCACACAATTCTCCAGGGTAACTGGCAATTTGCTGGCCAAGCAAAGCCAGATGATTTTTCTTTCAGAGAAATGTCACAATTTAGAGTACACTTTTTCCCTTTCCAGACACAAACATCCAGCCCTTCATGACTTGGCAGCCATGTTCTTACTCTGAGCAAGGTCTTTAGAATCATGTACCTTATATACTTTAGTCATATACTCTTTTTATCAATTCAGTCCCTGCTTGAATCAACAGGTCAAAAAACTGTCTCCATCTAAGTTAATAGCTTGGTATAAAATAGAGAAAGAAATGGCAGCTATAAAAATATTTTAATCACTAAAATATTTTTTAAAAATTCACAAAAGTTTTTTTTGAATTCTAGGGAAAAATAATTTACATTGCCCCCCATCTAGAAAACAAACAAACAAAAAAGACAAATACTCACAAATAGCCTAACATAGTAGAGTAATGACTTTAGAATCAAAGGTTCTGGGTTTTAAACTCACATCTTATCATCTTTATAACTTTGAGAAAGTCACTTTCTCCAACCCTCATTTTCCTCAAGAGTATAAAGAATAGATTAACATAGAAAATGTCGAAAGCTCATTCCAGCTTTAAATTCTATGATTTCAAAATTGCTGTATTAAATTGGTACTGAGACTTGTTGATCACCATGGCACACAATCAGAAGAAACGCTGAATGAGAGAAAAAAGATGAACTGAAGGTGAATAGGTGACCATAATTCAATCAGCAATGAAATTCAATGAGGCATATTGAACAATTGCTTGAATACCATACACACACACACTATACTATAGGCACCTAGCATGACCCCACTGATTAACTTTACTTATATAAGTATACTTATTTAAGAGCTACTAATTTAAACATCATGCCATTCATGACTGCTTCAACCCCTTAACCTCAAATTGACAGAGATTTCTTCCTCATATTTTTTAGTCCTTTCTGCCCAGGCTTCTTTACACAATCTTACTCACTCTATTATTTTAATTATTTGGATATTTCATATCACAGAATCTCAGTGTCAGAAAGAACCTCAAAAGTCATCTTTGCCCATATTTTATTCAATATGTATTTTTTTTTGAAATGTACAGGAAAACCAAGTCAATCTTGAATAATCATATCCCTGCTTTCTCTTGAAGTTTTACAATGAAGAAGAACTCATTAGCTATGAAGGCAGCTCAGGTTACTAAGTCTTTCTATATATCAAACCTAAATATCCATAATGCCCTTATCATGATCCTGGATCTGCTTTCTTAGGTCAAGTAGAACCCTGGTAATAACACTACTATAAGATCTTCAATGCTTTGAAAATCACAATCAAATGTCCTCAAAATATTTTCTTAACAATTCATTCTTATATGGTATTGACCCTTCACAGTCCCAGTTAACCTCCTCTGGATGTGCTCCAGGATTCCAATGTCCTTAAAATGTGAAACCCAGCAATAAACATGATAATTGAGATATGTAGGACCCAGACAGAGCTCAGTAACCTTTCCATTGCTTTTGTATTAGCATTTTCCAAGTGCAGCCTACATTCTAGTTGATTTTTACTAGTTGCTCTAACATTCTTTATTTCCATGAACTAAAAATTCACAACAACATTAACACCATAAACATCCACAACATCATCATTACCCTCATCATCATCAACAACAACCCAGATTTTTTTCCCACAAGAACTATTGTTTATTTTACCCATACTATATTCATATGGCTAATTTTAAAACTCAAGTATAATTTTTATATTTACTTAAATATTTGGATCTGTGGGTAACTTTAATATAAACCTTTTCTAGTTATGTACAGAAATCTATTCATCCTGTATTATTCTCATTCATGTTTTCCCATACATCCTCTATAAAGGATTACAGTGTAAATGATAGAGGAAAGAATTGGAAAAGAATGCGTCATGGAGGAAAAAAGTTAGAAATATAATTAACAGCTTAAAATAAGAGAAAAGAACTTTACCTAGTAACAGCCTCCCTAAAAATTAGAATGGATGAAATAAAAGTTACTGACTAGGAAAACAATTTTATATATGTGTGTTTTTAAATCAAGATATTTTTTAAAAAAAGCAAAGAATATTTAAAGAATATTATGCCAAAAGCAATTGATGTGGAAAATAGAGTAAAAGGGGATAAGTTATGCATCATTGGATTACCTGAAAGCCATGACCAAAAAAAAATAGCTTGGATATCATATTTTAAGAAATCATAAAACACAAATAGATATATTAGAAAAAAGGACAATTTGAAAAATAGAAAGAATACATTCATCATCTCCTGAAATCTCAAAATGAAAATTATCAGTCAACTTATTGCCAAAATCCAGAATTTCCAGAATGAAAAATATTACTGTGAATATCTAGAAAGAAATTCAATTCCTGGGAAACTCCAATCAGAATTACATAAGATTTAGCAGTTATCATAATTAAAAAACCAAAGGAGTATTGAGGTTTCCAAGAGACAAAGATTATAGACCCATAAATAAGAAATAACTTATCCAAGAAAGCTGAGAACAATCCCTAAAAGGAGAAAAAATAAATCTTCAGTGAATAGAGGATATTTTAGCATTCACAATAAAAAGACCAGAGTTGAACAGTAACCCTGCAATACTAATATCAGGGTCAACAGAAATATAGTTACAGGTGAAAAATTGGATGGAACTTTGTAAGTGTGAACTCTTTAATTCTAATGGGGATGGAGATACTACTAAGATTCTGAAAGAATATCCCTTTCCCTCTCATAGGCTTCATCATCATCATCATCATCATCATCATCATCATCATCAATCCCTTGTTTGATGAAACAAAGTTTCTTCAAGGTTTCACTCTCCTGTTGGAAGGAATAAGGTTTCTTCAAGATTTGGTTGAAGCAGTTACTAGTACCTGGTACAATTTATCAAATTACTTAACTTTTTTTCTAAATTATTATTTCCTGAGATGACCTAAAAAGATTGGAAGAACAAAACAACCCACTAAATCAGGAGGGAACCTCAAATCTGTGGGCCATATTGGTCTAGCCAAGGCAACTGCAGTCAGGACTTGAAATTCAGTAAATCTGGGAGCTTTTTAGGGGTGAATGAATAAAATGTTTGATCAAATATAGCCTGAAAATATGTTATAAATATCTAGGTGATCCTTGACAGAAAAAAGGTTCCCCATGCTGCTCTAAACCATGTCACATTTTTCCCTACTCTACTTTAATTACTGGACAAAAGCCTTCAAACTTAAAGCAGTTGCTACAAAATGGTTTTCCATGGAAGGTCACTCACAGGATCAGTCTAACTGTTGGTAGAACTTGTTCCTTTGAAGAAAACTGTCATCTCAGTATCCACAACTGGGCTGAGTCAAGCAGATAGCTCCAGTGCTTTGGTCCTCACTGAACTTGGCTTCTCAGATTCCTAAACTAAACTACAGGTATTTTCTGGACCTCTAAATTCACAAGTTAGAATAGTTTGTTCTTTCTCTAATCCATATAGAAAAGACATAATGATGTTTGTCTTTCAGTGGATAGAACATGAGTCCCGGAGTCAGGAGGAGTTCAAATTTGACCCTAGACATTTGACACTAACTTGCTTGGGCAAGTCAAATAATCCTGATTCATATTTGGCCACTGGAACCAGATGACTCTGTAGAAGAAAATGAGGTTGGTGACTTAGTACAGTACACCCACTCCATCAAAAAAAAATACAGAACAGACAGGAATAGAAGGAAGAACAGAATGATATACCTGTGGTTTTATCTCAACAGGCCACTGGCACTCTTATCATCTGCAGAGTCAATGTAGACAGGATGGAAAGAGATCATATTGAAGCTTTTGGGGAGTGTCACAGCTCTCAGTTTTGGAGCTCAGTTCTGACTCAAAACCCAGTTTTAAAAGTCTTTGTTTACCATGAACTAAGCAGATTGTAAACATCCAGAGATATGTATGAGAAATAATATAATTATGAATATGATATATATTTTATAATATTTAATTACTCTACTCTGCATTCATTCCTATAAATTTTTCCACATTTCTCTGAATTCTTCATATTCTTAATGTCCTATGAAGTGGTAATAATCCATTGAATTTATATGCTGAAATGTGTTTAGCAATTCCTCAAATGACAGACAAATATTGTTTGCAGTTCTTTAAGTCCAAAGAAAAAATACAACAATTAATATTTTATGAAATATTATACCTTTTTATTCATTAGCTATTTTAGCTATATGCCTAAGTGACATTTCTGGGTTAATTGTCATTAATATAATATTCTAATTATTATTAATCAGTATACAATCATATTATACTAAATTATGTGAATGATTATGTATGCTCAAAAAGATTCTGTTTTCATTTTCTGATTCCCGTTTATAAATGGAAGCTATCATTTTAATACTTAGGATCACAGAACTACATTTGGAAAGAATATCAAAGATCATCTAGCCCAACCAATGTTTCCATGGGGTCACAGAGGGAGTAGGCAAATGAAGAAACAGAATCCATTATATTTAAATGAAATTGAAAGGAAAAAAAGTGAGGGAAGAAGAAGAAGAAGAAGAAGAGAACACTGTTGGGAAAAAAAGGCAAAAAAAATGGGGGAAATTATTATCTGATATAATTAAGGTATATAAGAAGTCTATGCAAATGTAGAAAGGGTAGGCAGGAGAAGAGGCATTACTTAAGACTACTTTCATCTGAACTGGCAAAACAGAACAGAAAACTATACACAGTGGGGTGTAGTAGAAATAAATTATATTCGACATGAATATAGGAGGGAGCAAGAGGAGAGGTGTGGGGAAATAAGGAAGGCATATTCAAGTACAGATTAATTATAAGCAAATAAACCTTAAATTTAGAGAGTAGACCTTGAGGAGTACCTTAAAAGAAAGGATGAGAATCTATAATAGAAGATGGGAATCAGAAAAGTACAAGAGAGTAGGATGGAGGAAAATACAGAATTATCATAACTGTGCATATAAATGATGGGAACTCAGCCATAAAATGGAACAGTATAGCAGAATTAATGAGAAAGTAGAAATTAATATGTTGTTAATAAGAAATTCATGAGACTTAAAAACTCACAAAGAATTAAATAGAAAATTTCAACAAAATCTATAGTGCCTTAATGGTATTCAAAAAAAAAGCAAGGAATAGCAATCCAAATTTCAGAAAAGGCAACTGCAAAAATAAATTTAATATATTCATCAAATTGTATAGCATCTAAATATTTAAAGAAAAATTAAGTAAATTATAAGGAGAAAAATACAGACTAGATCAATTTTAAATAAAAAAATTTTAAAAGAAGTTAAGGATCTTCAAAAGAAATGTAGCAAATTTTGAAACAATTTTTACAACTAGCATTTCTGACAAAGGATTTATTTCAAAAATATATAGTGAATTGAGGCAAATTTATAAAAACAACAAGCCATTCCCCAATTGACAAATGGTCAAAGGATACGCAGAGGCAATTTACAGATGAGGAAATCAAAGTGATCCATAGTCTTATGAACAATTTCTCTAACTCATTACTTATGAGAGAAATGCAAATTAAGCATCTCTGAGGTACCACCTCACATCTCTCAGACTGGTCAATATGACCAGAAAGGACAATGATCAATTTTGGAAGGCATGTGGGAAATCTGGGACACTATTATATTGTTGGTGGGGCTATGAACTCATCCAACTTTTCTGGAGAACAATTTGGAATTATGCCCAAAGAACAATAAAAATGTACACACCTTTTGATACAGCAATACCACCACTGGGTTTATACCCTGAAGAGATGATGAAAAAGGGTAAAAACATCACTTGTACAAAAATATTCATAGCAGCTCTGTTTGTGGTGGCAAAAAATTGGAAACTGAGTGAATGCCCTTCAATTGGGGAATGGCTGAACAAATTCTAGTATATGTATGTTATGGAACACTATTCTATTAGAAACCAGGAGAAATGGGAATTCAGAGAAGCCTGAAAGGATTTGCATGAACTGATGCTGAGTGAGATGAACAGAACCAGAACATTGTACAACATAATAGCAATATGGGGGTGATGATCAATTGTAATGGACTGACTCATTCCATCAGTGCAACAATCAGGCACAATTCTGGCATATCTGTGATGGAGAATACCATCTATATCCAGAGAAAGAATTGTGGAGTTTAAACAACGTCCAAAGACTGTTACCTTCAATTTAAAAAACAACAACAAAAAAGTTATTATGTAATTTTGTTATCGCTTATACATTTTTATCCTTAAGGATATGTTTTCTCTGTCAACACATTCACTTTAGATCAAGTATAGCATGGGAACTGTAAAGACTAACAGACTGCCTTCTATGGGAGATGGGGGAGGGAAACAAAATTAGAAGGAAAAAATAAATAAATTAAAATTAAAAAAAGAAGTTAAGGATCTTAATAGAATGTTAGAAAGTTAGATATAAGATATACACTTATCTCAGTTGTGGATTAACTATTATAAAATTTGATCACTTTAAAGGGCATATAAACCTCTGAAACAAATGCAAGAAAGCATTAAGATTTTATAAAATAAATTTATTTATCTTTCCAATTATAAGTAAATAGTTTTTAGACAAACATTTTTTTGGTTGAGTTTTGAGTTCTACAACCCCCCCCCCCCACTGGCCTTGGTCCTTTCCTTCCCTGTTCCCAAGAAAGAGAATAATCTATTATAGGTCATGTATGTATAACTATGCTAAACACATTTTCAAATTAATCATATTATAAAAGAAGAATAAGCACAAAAAGAAAAAAACTAAAACAAATTAAAAAAATTGAAAATACTATGCTTTGGTCTGTATTCAGATTCCATAGTTCCTTCTCTGGTTATGGATGGTACTTTCTATCACAAGTCCTTTAGAATTGTCTGATTACTGTAATGTTGAGAAGAGCAAGGCCATCATTGATGATCATCATACAATGTTGCTGTTAAAGTGTTCAATGTTCTTTTGGTTCTGCTCACTTCACTCAGCAATAGTTCATGCAAGTCTTTCCAGGCTTTTCTGAAGTTTGACTGCTAATAATTTCTTACAGAACAATAGAACTCCATCACACTCATATGCCATAATTTGTTCAGCCATTCCCCAATTGAAGAGTATCCCCTCACTTTCCAATTCTTTGCCACTGTAAAAAGAGCTGCTATAAATATTTTTGTATAAGTAGGCTTTTTACCCTTTCTTATGACCTTTCAAATTGAAAAATGAACTACCTAAGGAAAAAGCAAAATCAAAAACCTAGGACTACACGGATTCATAAGTGAATTTTATCAAATATTCAAAGAACAATTCATTATATCATGAATAAATTATTTGCAAAAATATCAGAAGGGATAAAATTCATTCTATCACATAAATATGTTCTTGATGATTTCAATGTTATTATAGAGTAATATCCCCAATCAATCAATGCAAAAATCTTAAAGTATACAGGCTATAGCAATATATCACAAAACTATGCATTATAATCAGGCTAGAATTATCTCAGGATTGCAGAGCTGGTTTAATATTAGGAAAATAATAAACATAATTAACTAAAATAATAACAAGACTGACAAAAACATATGATTAAATCAATAGATACAGGGAAAAGTTTTGATTATATTCCATGTCCATTTCTGTTAAAAACACTAGAAAACAGGAATAGATGGAACACTCCTTAAACATAAAAAATGGTATCCAACTAAAACTAAGATCTAGCATCATGTGCAATGGGAATTGACTAGAATCTTTATCAAATAAGACTAGAGTGAAATAAAAATGTCAATTGTTACTATTTCAATTTGACAGTATTAGAAAAGCTAGCTATAATTAAAGGAAAAGAAAAGGAAATTGTGGAAATAAGTATATGTAATAAAGAAAAATTATCAGATGAGATAATGTCAATCAGAAAACTCTTATAGAATCAATTAAAATTTAATTGAAACAATATAGTCATCAAAGTTATAAGATCTAAAATTCATACAAAGTATTAGAATTTCTAGAATTAGAATATTTCTGTTTAAATATTATATAGCTTATTCAGGAGACTAGATTAGGTAATACAATATACAGAAGCAAATAAGCCCAGTAACCTATTGTTCAAAACATTCAAAGATCCCAGCTACTAGTATAAAAAATGAAATTTTTAATTAATAAAGCTTCTATCAAAACTAGGTAGAAGAATTTAGAAAACAGATTTAAACTAATACTTTACACCTTATACCAAGATGAGAAATGAACTCCAAATAGCTACAGTTCTTGATTTAAAAGGTCACAGCATAAACAAATTAGAGGAACAAGGAAGAAATTACCTTTCATATCTATGGATATGGGAAAAACTCTTCACTAAACAAGAGTTGGAGAGAATTACTGAAGATAAAATCGACAACTCTGATTACATAAAATTTTTTAAAAAGAGGTTTTGTACAAAATAAATCCAATACAGCTAAGATTAGAAGGGAAGTAATTAGCTGGAAAAAAAAATCTTTTCAATGTTTCTCTGATAAAGGTCTCATTCCCAAGATGTATAAAAAAAACTGATTTAAATTTATTAGAAGAGCCATGAAACTCAAGCTATATATAGTAATATGAAAAATACTCCAAAATCACTAATAATTAAAGAAATGCAAATTAAAGCAACTTGAAGTTTCACTTCACACTCATCAGATTAGTAAAGGTGACAAAAAAGAGAAAAATATGGCAAATATTGAAGGAGCTAAAGAAGCCAGGTAGGTTGATGGAACTGTGAATTGTTTTAGTCACTTGGAAAGCAATTTGGAATTATGTTCCTGAAGTTACTAAATTGTACACACCCTTTGTTTATAACACAAAGAGATCAGACAAAGAGGAAAAAGCCATATTTAGAAAAAAATTAAAACAGCTCTTTTTTTGGTAATTATTAAAAAACTAAGAGTACCTATCATTTGAGGAATGACTGAAGAAATTATTGTGTATAAATATAATAGTACTGTGCTGTAAGAAAAAGAAACACTTTTAGAGAGACTTGGGAAGACTTATATAACTTGATGCATAATGAAGAATGAGAACCAAGAGAAGAATTTATACTGTAATTGTACATTTATACTGTAGCTGCAATTTGAACTACAGTATAAAAATAAAATTTTGAAAATCACTCTAATCAGTAAGTGATCAACCATGATTCTAGAAGATTTTTTTGTTCTTGTTTTTGCAAGGCAATTGGGTTAAATGACTTGCCCAAGGTCATACAACTAGGTAATTATTAAGTGGCTGAGGTCACATTCAAACTCAGGTCCTCCTGACTCTAGGGCTGGTGCTCTATCCACTGTGCAACCTAGCTACCCCAGATTCCAGAGGATTAATGAAGAAAATGTCATCCACCTCATGACCAAAGGGATGATGGACTAATATGCAGAAAAAGAAATGCATTTTTGGGCTTGGTCAGTGTAGGAATTTATTTTGCTTAACTTCATTTACACAATGGAAGAATTTTATATTTCATATTCTATATTTGCACATATGTATATACATATATGTATCTATATTAATACTTGTACAAAAAAGCATCTGCCTTATATATTGGAGAACAACCTCTATGTCTTGGCATTTCTTACATTCCAATGCAATACTAATTCATGCTGTCCAACCTTTCATCTCACTCACACTACTTGATTGGCCAATTTTTTCTTTTCTGATCATATTTTCCCTCAGTTATAGCCTATATATGGTTGTTAGAAAAATGCTACCATCTACTTGCACCCACAATCTAATTCTCCAGTGATTTTTCTATTAGCTTATATCTTGTATTCTTTGGAGTGTAGTGGTCTGAGAATTACAACCATATATCACTAGATCATTAATGTTAAGAAAAAAATAGGATTTTGCACAGGGGAGTAGCTTATGATTGTTGAAAGTACTGCACAATTTATCCTTATTCAATTTCATTTTATTAGATTTGACTCATCATTTTATCTTATCAAGATCTCTTTGGATCCTGACTCTGGCATTCAACATATTAGACATCTTTCTCAGCATTGTATCATCTGCAAATTTGATAAGCATACAATTTGTACTTTCATTCAAATCATTGATAGAAATGTTTAATTGCACAGAAATAAGGATAGATCCCTGGGTCATTACAATAAAGAAAGGACCAAGGTGACATTGAACCATTAATGGCTCTTTTTTGGGCCTGGTCAATGAGTCAGCTATGAATCCACCTTACTATATGATCACAAGATCTACATTGTCCATAAGGATATAGGATGAAAGACTTGTTTCTTTATTTTTTGAAAGACTTGTTTCAATTTTTGTTCTCTCCCCTCAAAAACTTTAAATTCCTAGAGATCAGGGAAAAAAAGTCCTAATTATCTGTCTTCTATGGATAACATAATTCATTGACCTAGTAAGTACTTAAGAAAGTTGAATGAATCAATGAAAAATCTGATTTTTGACTTGTAAAAATATGATTACTTTCTCTAAATACTCCAGCATAATACTGGGGTATTTAGAGTATTATTGTTATGTTTTTGCATTTCCTAAAACTTCTGTTCCATCTAGATTCTTCCTTGTATTTAGCTGTCTTCTGTGATCCCAAAAATGTTCCCCAATATTTTCCAGGTACACACACACACACACACACACACACACACACTCCTGCTTTTATATAGCTATATGTATTCTTTAAATATATTCACCAAATTTTCTGAGCATTAAAATACATCTTTTGATGATTTGGTTAATAGTGGAGTTATTTAATTTTGTGTTACATCTTGCAGTGACTTTATAAAGCTAGAACTCTCTCCTTTAATTACAATAAACATTTACTGAGATCTGGACTCTCCATAGGAAGAAGATTGTTTAAGATACATACACTTGTAAAAATGACTTTAGAGGTTTTAATGATTCTATTCTAGCAAGGGCTTGGTAACAAGAGAAGCAGGAAATAAAGGGATAATATAAAAATGAACTGAGTCTCCTGAAAAAGGAAAAAAATAATAATTAACAACCAAGTTATGCTTCAGGTAAGACAGCATTTTCTTGCTTCAAACCAGAGTACAAAACATATCATGGAAATAAAAGGTGAGCAAATTAAAAGTTGGAGAATCATAAAGTAGTGGTATAGAGTATAACCTTATTGGTAGGTAGAATAATGAATGACCTGTGCTTAATCTCACATACTTATTCTTCTTTCTTACTTTACATTGATAGAAACCAAAATCCTCTAGATCTCCATATAATATGCTGCTACTGTAGACAATGAAAATGTTTTTTTTCAAATCTATATTGTGTAACCAAGGTAGAGACAAAGATAAAAAATATAAAATAAGCCTAAAGCCTTATAAGAATTCCTATGAAAATATTGATTTGGTGCTGTATTATTTTTTTGAGACAGAATGAGTTTTTTGAATAGGAAGTAGGGAGAAAAAAATGATAGTAAACCTATGAGAAAATCCCCCCTCTCTCTTAAAGGATATTTCTCTCAGGATATTTTGACCAAGATATACTAGGGTAAAAATAATGAAACACAGACCTTTCTTAGCAAGAGATTTTTCTTTCAAAGTGGTTTTGGGAACTTCCTCTAAAGTCATATTCCAGGCCTCATGGTAACCTGGAGGTGATCCTGAGTTTTGGAAAGCTGTGTCAGGTAAGCAAAAACTCATTCTGTACAGGCTTTATGAATAGACCCTGTGATATACTTTTAAAGTCATCTGAAAATCAAGGGCTTAAATCTGAAAAAAACCCCAACTCATCACCAGGTTGACTAGTGTGATAAATTATGATTATTATTAAATCATAATAGTTTTCAAAGTTTTTAGAAAGGTTGAAATATTATTAGTCATGGGAATATTCACACCAATGGATTTTTTGAAGATAAAAAAAAGTCTTAATGATGTTTGATAATTTTTTTATTTTAAATTTTGAGTCCCAAATTCTCTCTGTATGTAATATTATATCAAGCATATATATATATATATATATATATATGTATGAAATCATGCAAAACATAGTTTCATATTAGCCACATTACAAGAAAAGGCAAGAAAAATAAAGAAAGCAAGAAAATTATACTTTAATTTGTAGTCAGTTCATCACTTCTCTCTCTAGAGGTGGATTATTTAATAGTGAGATCTTTGGAATTAGCTTGATTCACTGTATTACTCAGATCATCTTTTTGTTCTTTTTCTTTTTTTGGCAAGGCAATGGAGTTAAATGACTCACCCAAGGCCACACAGCTAGGTAAGTATTAAGTATCTGAACTCAAATTTGAACTCAGGTCCTCCTAATTCCTGGGCTGGTGCTCTCTCCAATGTTCCACCTAGCTGCCCCCCAAACTGATATCTTCACACCATTGCTGTACTGTGTACAATGATCTCCTGGTTCTTCTCACTTTACTTTGTATCAGTTCATAGAGGTCTTGTTATGTTTTTTTTTTAAAGAAAGATTTTATTTATTTTGAGTTTTACAAATTTTCCCCCTATTCTTGCTTCCCTCCTCCCATCACCCATAGAAGGCAGTCTGTTAGTCTTTACGTTGTCCATGGTATCATGGTTTTTTTTTTAAACTCCTCTAGTCATTTCTTTTAGCATTAGCGTACTCCTTTACAAACATAAACCACAACCTATTCAGCCATTTCCCAAATGATGAGCATCTCTTTGATTTTCAGTTCTTGCTGCCATGCACACACAAAACAAACTCCTATAAATATGTTTGTATATATTCTTTTTCTTTGATATCTTTGAGCTACAGATTTAGTAGTAGTATCTCTGGGTCAAAGGGTATATACACAGCTTGTTGACAGCTCTTTGGGCATAGTTCCTAATTATTCTCAAGTATGGTTGGATCAGTTTATAACTCCAAAAACAGTTTATTAGTATATCTATTTTCTCACAGTCCCTCCATATTTGTCATTTCTGATAGGTATAGGAGGGTACCTCAGAGTTATTTTAAATTTTCTCTAATCAATAGTAATTTAGAGCATTTTCATATGACTAGATAGTTTTGATTTCTTCTCAAATCTGACCATTTATCAATTATTTACCCTGACTCTTCAGTTCCCTATATATTTGACAAATGAGTCTGTTATCAGACAAACCTGCTGTAAAAATTTTTAAATATTATCTCATTGTCTATGGTACTTTTAAGCAAAATTAAAGTTCCCTAATTTACTCTTATTTATTTTTGCTTTTGCTTTGTCTGAGTTCATGATTGCCATCCCTACCTTTTTTAATTAACTTCAGCAGATGCATAATAAATTCTGCTTCATCTCCTTATTTTAACTCTGTGTGTGTCTTTGTTTCAAGTCTGTCTCTTATAAACAACATATTTTTGAATTCTGATTTTTAAACCATTCTTCTATATTGTGGATGAAATCATCTCATCCACTTTCACAGTTATGAATACTGTATATTTCCCTTTGTCCTATTTTCTTCTGTTTATTCTTCTCCTTTTACTCTATTCCTCCTCAAAAGTTTGCTTTATTGTTGATCGCTGCTTCTCTTTGTCTTCCCTTCCATTTATCATCATTTTGTCTCAAGCTTCAGGTTCTTTGACACTATCATTTTCGGAGGTATTTCTTGGGGTTTGGAAGTTTTTAGTGATTCTAAGGTGCTGCTATCTGGGCAGAGGTACAGTCACTGTTTTCTTGGTCTGAGCTTTTCCTTACCCAGAAAGGACTTCTGATCCCTGGGTAGTGTAACCAGCACTGCTCCTTAGGGTCCACCTCCCTTGGACTGCAAGTGGTTCTGACCTTCAGGGTCTTTGATTTCTTCTTGAATGAGGTGATACTGCCCTTCAGGGCTTCCATTCTCTCTTGAAGAAAGTACTCCTTTCTGCCTTTGAACTAGGACCTAGAAGTGGATATGGCAATGGAGTTGCCAAATAGCATCTGGTCCTGTATTCAGTATCTGCCCAGGGTAACCTGCAATCCCTTTCTGACTGTTGCTAGTTTCCCTTGTGTCCATAGCAGGGGACCTCTGGACACAATCATAACTGCTCTGGTTCAGAGCTTCTGAAGTTGTTGCTGCTTCTATCATCACCATTTAGTCCCACCACTGATGGGACCAGTTTCCTTCCCCATATCACTGATTTTAATTTCTGATCTATGGTGTCTTGGGCTGAAATAATGGCTCACTCTGATGTTTTGTTGACTCTGCCACTCTAGAGTTTGATTTCAGGTGCTTTTTTAAAGTTGTTAGAGGGGAATATTAGGAGACCACAGCTGAATGTTTCTTTACTTCACCATCTTAGCTCTTTCCTCAGAAGTACTCTTCTATTCACTTTGTATGTGTTCTATATATATTAATAGGTATATATTACCTATTGCAGGATGTTAGATGATGCAGTGCATAGAATACTGGGCATAGAGTGAGGAGTACCTAAGTTCAAAGCCAGTCTTAGACACTTATAAAGTTTGCCTCCTTGGGCAAGTCATTTAACTGCTATTTACCTCAGTTTTTTCAACTTTAAAATGAATGACATCACCTATCTGACAGGGTTCTTATAATATTTGAGATATTTGTTGAAAAAAAGTGCTAAGCATAATGACTAGATATTGTTGTAGTTTGTTCTTCATTCTCAAAGAAGGCCATGATGTCAGGGAAGTGATGCCATGACATGTAAGTGAATTGGATTTAAGTGAGAGAGACTATACAAGGTCACCAGTCTCATTTTCTCCTCTGGAGCACTGGTGGATGCTGTGTAAAAGCTTATTCTGTCCCTTCCCCTATGAGAATGCAAGTCTCTTGAGGAAACGCATCTCGATCTTGAGCAACAGATTTAGGAGTGAAGCAGAGGCAAGTATAGAAGAGATTATTGTGATCAGAAAGGATTTACAGTTGTAGGTCATGAATGTACAACAGATTGGAGGAATTTTGAGGTCTAAATAATGACATCTTTTCAGTGGCTGAAGGATAGTTGAGATTTAAGTCATGAGAGCTGAAGTAGTTGGGAAAGTTCGATGTTAGGGTATATGAGGAGACATCAACGTGAATTCTGTGAGGTGGAAAGACTGGGAGTAAGGCATTAAAATTATTGAAACACAGTAATAAGCAGTGATTTGATGGTCAGGGAAAAATAAATGGATGGAGACTCTCAAAGGAGAATTTGCTGAGAGATAGTGACTGAAGGAGTCTGGGGGTGGCTGTAGGGAACAGTGGTTGACTCCTTCCAGCTCTGAAGATTGAGAGTAGAAATAATACAGAGAAAAAATTAAATTTAGGAAAGGAAATGCTTCCTAGAACAATTTAAAAATGAGAAGGCCTGCTTCTGGAGATAGTTAAATGTAAGTGTTCAAATTAGATTCATGCCTCAGGCAAAGTTTGGAGAGATGAACTTTACTGCCCCCTTCCAACATTGAAATTTGATGATTCTGTAACTTGAAGTTTATCTCTCAGAATTCCCTTCTATTTATTCTCAACTCCAGTAGTATTTCCTCTGTGATGTCATTCTTTTGCTCAGGCCATTTCTTCTCATTCCATCTTTCCTTCCCCTTGTTGAAGTCCTATATCTAGTTTGAGAACCTGGCTCAAATGGAAACCTTTTCTGTTCCCTCCTGGGAGTAATTATAAGCTGTGCCTGCTCTCCACTGATTTCATCAGTGTGGAAAACTCCTGCCATGGAAATTTCTTCCAAAGATTTTGGCTGGACTATAATTTGGTTTTAAACATTTTCCTGGGGCATTGAAAGGTTAATCTGTTTGCCCAAGGTTTTACATTTAGTATGAGTCAAAGGCAGAATAGAATATTGTATACTTCTTGCAAACTTGCAATACTGGCCCTCTCTCCACCTTGACAAACTTCCTTTCTTATTCTGATCATGCCCTTTCAAAACCATTCTCCCCCAATCACCAAAAGTGACCAAACCCCTTTTACAAGTTTATTTTGTACCTTTCATGTATCTATAGTATTTTACTTTGTATTATGGTCATTTTACTTTTGTTTGTTTCCAAAAACTCCTACCAAGTTGTAAGTTCCACCAGGGGAGAAACTATATTTACCTTTGTTTCTTCCATAGTGTGAAGTACAGCACTGTGCACATTGCTTTCACTTAATAAGTCTTTGTTTTAAAATTGGCTAAATGAGTAACTGATTGAAACAATAAGCATTCATTAACTACCTATGCTGTGCCAGGCACAACTCTAGAAATATAAATACAAAATTAAACAATTCCTCTGGTCAAGGAGTTAACATTCAAGAATATATGCAAATTGTTGGGGAGAGTGACAACAATAGATAAGTCCAGAATTGGATTTCAGGACCAAAGAGTGAAGACAGGTGAAAAGAGGAGGAGGGCATGAGTGGATTTGGTCATATTTCTTAATACATAAATAACTCTAGATGAAGGGTTTAGATTCCTTCTAGTTTAGAAAGGAAGACTTCCGCAATAAGACCAGGACTTTTCTCTAGTTGAAAAAGGGAAGTAATTGAGGTATGAAAGGATTTCAGAAATAGCACATTACAGGTTTGCATGAATAGTGTCAGTGGTACAGAGATGTCACTAAATAATCAAAGAGGTGAGAGTTCAGGGTTAAAAAATGAGGAACCCGATCCTGACTTTTGGAACCAAATTAAAGTTTAAGCCAAGGAAATGGAGAACAGGATTTGAGTCACCAAGGAGAGTAGACTTTTGCTCAAAAGACTGCTTTATAACTTTAAAGCATATTTCAAAGGTTAAAATGCAATCTGAACTTATCATAAACCAGATGCAAAAAGAATGTGTCAATATTTTAAAAGAAAGATTATGAAAGCATTGGGAGCTCCTCTCACTAAATAATTTAACTCTTAAGTAATTAAGTAAAGGACCAATGAAAGGATAAAAAAAAATGACTTCACCAAATTGTGCATCTGACTGGGCTCTAAAATTTAGAACTTTCATAAGGTGCAAAAGGGAAGCATTAGACAAAGTAATCATAAATTCAGAAGCTACACTAAACAGTCAAAAACAGTTTCCCGATTTTGATAGATTTCAGGTAAGATGTGTCAAAAGATAAGTTTGACACTGACAGCATGGTTCCCTTGAAAATTAAGCTCCTATGTGCAAAGATCTTCAGGTAAACCAATTTTTACTTTCACCTCTGCCTCCAAAAGCTTGGTCTCATAGGACTCCATTTCAGCAAAGACCTGTCAAATCCCCCAATTGCTTTTCATTACTGAATTCCTTTTGTACATTCTGTCATTTGTGTTAAAATAACAAATTCATATCTGATTGATTTTTGGACGAAAGAGATCCCTCAAGTTGTCCAGTGATTTTTGTTAATACATTAAAAAAGCAGAAAGTTGTGGGAAAATTGATCATTGCTTTTTTGCTGGTTCTTTAGTTAAAAAACCCACTGAGAAATTCATTATGCTTTCTGATTTTTTCTGTTCTAACATGAAGGCTTCACTTTCCCACTCCCATTAACATTAATGGAGTTACTCTTGTGAACAGAGAGGGAGAATAGACCCTTTTGTCTTTTTTAATTGGTACTATAAAACAATAAATGAATGCATTATGTTCTTCTCAATCTAGAAGTAAATTCAGACCATATTCTCATCTGCCTTTTCTTCTTATTCTTCTTTTTTATGAAAGTGGAAGATACTATGAATTTTCTGTTTGGATACCAGCTAGGAATCAAATACATAAAAAAAGCACCTCAGGATGAAAGGGATAATAGCTAATTTAGTTCTATGAGAAGTTGATGCTACTAAGTGTATCTGCAAGGCATTGAGCAGAATACTAAGCAAAAGGACCCAGTGAGGATGAAGCAATCCCAACGACAATTTAATGGAGGACAAGAAAGCAATTAACAGTGTAAAGTCATTGATGCAAAGGATAGAGCTAGAGATTAGAATCTTATTAAAACAAAGACTGGTACAACTTGATTATAATGAGTTAAGTTGAAAGATCTCCAAAACAATCTCAGTGTGCAGATGTGGAAATGAAAACATAATTTGTCCTGTTATAGATTTTTGGCTAATAAACTATTTGATAACTTGGATTTTTCATAAATTAATAATGAAAAAAATAGGACAGAAATGTCCTATAGAACTAAAACCTTTGACTTTTTGTTTAAAGTTTTTTGATGCCTCTATTTACCTCTCTTTCATAGTTTCCCTCTTCCTTTTAGATTAACTTGAAGCTCCAAATGCTTCATGAAGTCTTTCCTGATCCTACCCCGACCAACTCCCAGTGCCCTCCATCTCAAACTACCTTGTATTTAACTACTTTGGTTATATTTACTTATATTTATTTACATTATATTTAGGATATATTTAGATACACACAATATCCATATGTTATAGACATGTTATTTAAACAAACATATGTTTCACACATATATTTATCCTCCTTCATGGATTTGAAGATTATATACCCTCTCTACAAGTGATTGTTGCATTCTTTACATAGTATCTTTACAATGCAGTCATTTGCTTCCTATTTGATCCTTCCCTTGTAACAGAAAATAACTTATTTGACAGGAAAAACTAAAGAAGGAGGGATTGTTTGGTAATATGTTCTAAACTCCCTAATCACAGGTCTATAGCCCTCTATTGGGAGATGGAAAGTATGTTTCATTAGTTATTCTCCATAACCAAGATTATTCATTGTGACTAATCAGGGTTTGGTGGCTTATTACTATTGTTTTTCTTTATATTATTTTTACATGTCTTTTTTCTTTTACTTTACAAATAAGTTTTTACAAGTCTTCTCATGATTTCCTGAATTCTTCAGAAGAAACAATGATGAAGTTTGTCCTTTGGTCTTCTTCAAGAATGAAGGACAAACATCATCATTGTTTCTTGTGATTCAACATTATGTTACATTGACATGACAAAATTGTTTGAGTAGTTCCCAAATTAGTAATAATCTATTTTATCATCTAGGCTTAATTGAGCCAGATGGAATACAGGGAACCATGGCTATCAAGTAGAACTTGTTTTGAAAAATTATAGCTCATGATATTTGAACAAACTCTAACCACTACCATTAGGAACCAATAAATGATCTATAAAAGGATATCCAAGGTTGTAGAAGTACAGAGGTACAAGGAAATTATTTTTCACTATTCTATCTTCTTCTAGGAGCACTAAACCTATATTACAAGATAGTTACCATGTCTATCTTTAATGTTTTAAGGATGAATTGAGATGAAATATTTAAACATTTTCCTTTGCTGATTCAATATTTTGACATTTATTTCAAGTAGGGAATAGTTAGAAAAGAATAGGAAGGGGAATATATGAAATTAATAAAGAGAAATATGTAGACTTTTGAGCCCTTCAAATCAGTACTAAATCAGATCCTGAAATAATATTTTTTGAGTTTACTCAGCCTAAGCTATTCAATCAAAATGGAATCAGTGGATTCCTAATTGCTTCTTCAAGTTTTGAAAAATTTCATTTATAAACCAGTTAGTAATAGTTCATATGCTGAAAAATATTCACTCATTCCAAATAGAACTCTTCTGTTTCCCTGTTAAATGAAGTTTTATTAAATAAAAACTGAATGAATGAATGAGCAAGTCTACCAAGAAGTTTTCTTTAAAAATCCCACCAAAACCAAAAATTCAAAATGTAGGACCAAATTATCAACTAGTGAACTCATATGAGAAATATTTAAAGGAAATATAATCTATATTCGCATTTTAAAAATATAGATCTATATAACTTCAAGTGTTTCCAGTCTATATATTACTAATTCTCTTAGAAAGTATTATATTATCTTTACCCTAGCAAGAATAATTTTGATTCTTTCCTTCTATGCTAAATTTACTGATTTGCATGTTGAAGAAAGTGTTACCTTTAATATCAATAGAGCAGTCATCAATTATTAGGCAGATCTACAGATTGAGAGTTGAATGGGAATTGAGGGAATATCCAGTGTAGGGGTTCTTTACCTTTTCCATGTCATGGACCCTTTTAATGACAGTCTGGTGAAATCTAAGAACCTCCTTTTTAGAAGTGAATAAAAAACACATAGAAACACAAAGGAAACCAATTGCGTTAAAATACAATTATAAAAATATTTTAAAAAGTTACATTCACAAATTCCTTATTAGAAAATTTTGAAATAGTTCAAGAGCCTCACTTGGGCATACAAAGGCTGAGTGAGTGACTTAGACTAGGTCACACAGGTCATAAGTGGTAGTCCAGATCTTTAACCCTTATGTGAGGTCTAGAAAGCTAGTCCTTCTGCACTCTGCTGCCACTAACAAATGAAGTATTGCTTTCAGGCCTATAGAGCCAGAGAAAGCAGGGAATTAATAACTGGGACTTAGTATGCTATGTATCTTCTGGAAAGAAGATAATGGAGATGCTCAGTTGTTGTTCAGTCATTATCAGTCACGTCTGACTGTCTGTGACCCCACTGGGGATTTTCTTGACAAAGATATTGAAATGGTTTGCTATTTCCTTCTCCAATTCATTTGGCAGATGAGAAACTGAGGCAAATAGGGCTAAGTGACTTGTATAACTAGGAAGTGTCTGAAGCTACATTTGAACTCAGGAAGATGAGTCTTCCTAACTCCATGCTCAGCACTCTATGTACTGGGCTACATAGGTATCCTTAGATACTGGAGTGGTATGCCATTCCTCCTCAGGTTTTATGCATGCCAGGGTTAAGTGAGTTACCTGGGTCACACAGCTGCTAAGGTCTGAGGTCAGATTTGAACTATGTTTTTTCTGACCCCAGGCCCACTGACCTATCCCCGTACCACCTAACGACCTGTTGGTTTGCCATTTCCTTCTCCAGGTTATTTTACAAATAAGAAACGGAAGTAAGCAGGATTAAGTGGTTTGTCTAGGGCTGCCCCACAAAGGAATATCTGAACCTTCCTGACTTTCAGAGGTTTTGCCTCTGTCTAGCATCCCCTCCAATGGAATTATGTTGCAAGTATCTCAAGGGTCCCTGAGCTTTGCATATTTTATCCTATTTTTACCCTATAAAACTTAAAATATCATGAAGTTTCATGAATTTGAAGTTTTGTAGGATGAACAGATATATTTTATAGGATAAACATACAAGCTAATGCCCTACTCTTCCTAAATTGAATCAGGAATGTGGATTTTCATTAGGATTCAGTGACATATTCAGGTTCTTCATACAAATAATTAGATGAGGATGGCCATATGATGAAAATATAGGTAATCAGTCACAACAGTCAAAGTGACAAAAACGTGGCCTTGACAGATACTATGGTTGGCAAAACTGCACTAATTTTTAAGATATAGGCTGGAAAAACTGGTGCTTATGGTAATTTTTTATAGAAGTTTTTTATTCTTTTGGGAGTCATGCCTTCACATTAATATAGCTACATGGACAGAGAGCTTGTCAAACATGCCACTGAGTGAATAATATTGAGGCAACTGGGACAGCAGTACAAAATATCTCTAAGTCATTTAAGTGTGTCTCTGAATGAGCAGGCTTGCACTGACTGGACAATCACTTTGGGCTTTGTTCCTGGTACTTTAATTTGATCATGTAAATCTCTAATTATCTTTGCTAAAGATATGGATGCAAAATTGCTCTTATTTAACAAAAATTCTTTGTAGGAAATGATAGAGCATTAACTGCATAAAAGCAATTTAAAATAAGCTTTCGATGAAATAAGTGTTTTAATTACATGGCACACTTTGGCATGCTTGCAGCAAACACTGGTTGTGATCATTACCCTGAGTCTCATGCACTTGGCTCTCCAAGTTTTATTTAAGAAAACAAATGAACTAGAACTACAACACATAGCTTATGAATGAAACCACAGGAACAATGGAGAGATTTGGAAGCATTTAATTGACCTAGAGGTATCATAATTAACTACTAGGGGATAAACTAAAAGCCCAAGTTAAATACTACATGTGTTTCTACAGAGGCCTCACATATTATTTCAAATTACCAGATGTGAAAGCCATTATATTTGCCTTTGTTCTGGCAGAATAACATTGAGAATTATGATTTTTTTATATCACTTTTTTTAGATCACTGTTTTCACTATCAAGGTGGGGGGAACAGTATGGACATTGAGTTTGGGAGTTCAAATACTTGGGCTCAAATAACTCTTTTGAGCTAACTTTGTGACTTTGGGCAAGTCCCTTAACTTTTCTGGGTCTCAGTTTCTTCATCTCTCTAAAATGAGAGAGTTGGCCTAGATGACATCTTCTTGCTCTAAATCCTGTATTATCTGAAGAAAGAACACCTGACTATGCATTAAAACATTCCTTTTCTTTGAGACTTCTACAAACACTAATTACCCTAGACAAAATGCTTTTGGAGGATGCTAACTTGGCAATCCTTTGAAATACTGATTCCATTCCTCCGTGAGGTTGCTAAGTTAAAATGATGGGAACATCAGAAGACAAATTACCCTAGATCACAGAGATCATGGTAGAGAAGATAGGAAAATTGGTCATGTTTTGATCTCCATGTTAGGTTTTAGGAGAACAGAATGAGGATAAGTAGGATTTGATGGTTTTGCATTTTCAGGGTCATTAGATCTGAAGACAAACATAGAAATGGGTCCAAGGGTGAGCAGAAGAGGTAATGCCTAAAGAGATTGATGTTTTTACATGGGGCACTCATTAGCCACTCAGATTTTTAAAAAATGTGTAGAGAAAATAGAAGAGGATTTTTTTCATAGCTTTGTGGATGCCTTTGTCATCATTGACTAGCAATAGAACTTACTTATATCTGTGGCTTTCTTTGTTATCAAATCTCAAAATGTCAGAACTGAGTTGATATTCTATATAGATCCTAGCCTGCAGAAAGTGAGGTTGAAAGGCCCCAAGAGCCAAAGAAAAATCTTGGCAGTCCCTGAACCATGAGAATTCCCTTAAGCTGCGGTTCTCTGGGAGTAAGATGATGAGTAGAAATAATGTGCTTAGTTGGGGTAGGGGAATCAGAATTAAGAGAAGAGATGGCAGGTATTCATTGCCACTCAAATACCATCATCATCATTATTGATAAGTATTTATCAGGCATTTATTAGGTATCAAACACTGTGATAGATGATGGGGAAACAGCCCTAAAGGAGCTCATGAACTAATTCTCTGTTGTTTTTTAAAATCTCTTTTTAATAAGGCTTCTTAACTTCTGAGTATGATAAAAAAAAAGGGGGGGAGGGAAAAGGAAATAATTTTGTTTCCCAGTCTTTTCATTTTATTTCATTACAATGCATTCCTTCCATAAAAATCCTTTTTCTAGAGGTTGGTATTGGGTGAATCAGGGTTCTAATTTTCTGCCATCTCTCCAAATTAATTCTTTCCCTTCCATTTTCAAATCTTCAAATTCTTGCTATAGCTAAAGTCTTTTCAGTCCGAATCCCAATCCATTGTAGAACATTATATTTTATACATTTTATTTCTCATAGTGATATGGGGTAGCAAACATTTACAGATAACACTTCATGTAAGAAAGCAAAATGCAAGGCTTTTGGCACAAGTTTTTTTTTCTTCTTTTAATTTCTTAATGCAGGTTAGAAGAGACTGAAAGTAGAATGCTATGTTTTTGGATCTTCCAATTACAGGAAGTTCCAATAAACAAATGCCAGACATATGTACCTCCCCTGCCCACAAATGTACACAGATGAATTAACACTTTTTCTTGTTAGCCAATCTCATTCTTATGGGCTACTTTAATTCCCCATCCTTCCAGAGCCCCTATAAACCTAATTTCAGATGAGGAAAAGGGGAGGAAGGGGAGGAAAAACATTATTTTACTGCTGTAATTTAGAATAACACTTCTGCTCATCTTCCCCACTGGAAATTCCATCCCTGTCATTCATCACCTATTCTGCTGGAATTCTTGTTCTAGGAATAACAGTGGCTTCTAGATTCAGAATTTAAGTAGAAAAGGAAAATTATCATTGCCAGGGATGTGACTAATGAGGTATGTTTTTGCCACCAAAATATCTCTTCCTACAGAAACACTATTATAAATGGTGATCAAGCTTCATAGTTCAGCTACTTTTCAGGTTAAGTAGACTTTAATGATCCAGTCTAAGAATTTAATCACCATTTACAACATATAAAATTATATATATACACATACATATATAATAAAATATAAAATATGTTTATATAAAAATGATTTCCTAGTTTCAAACAACTGACTCCAATATCTTACAACACAGCCCATTAGTTAAACTGGGTATTGTCTATACTTTACAGCCTCATAGGAAACAGCAAGCTTATCTTGGCTATAAAGCAATCTCCAAAATCATCAGGGAATCCTCAAGGGGTGAAATCTTTGGCTAACTAATCCCACATGCCAGTTCCCCTTAATTAGCAAAGTAAGTGGTATTTAACACAATTAGGCACTCAAATATTGAGAACAATGGGTACATATTAATACAAAGTGTCAATTTGCTAAATATTGTAAGTAAATAATATTTCCAGAATTGGTGTTCATCTTGTAGATATCTATCATGAAATCTCATCAGTTCTACTTTATATGGTAATAACAGGTATTCCAAAATGCAAGAGGTATGGAATTGTGAAATGTAGTGTTATTTATTCTGACTGAGGAACATTTCCCTAAATGGATCAAAGGGACATGATTCTATAGTTAAATATGATTAGAATAGCTTCAAGAAAATTGTAGTCCATTATCTCCACTTGAAAAACTCATATTTTATCTGCTGATATTATACTACCATTCTAGTTAATTTCCAGATCTAACATTTCTAGTTTCACTGAACAGAAGATTGCCTAGATACCCTGAAATGAGTAATCACTCATACAAGGGAATTTTGAGGTTCTGCTTACTCTTTAGTCTACCTCTGTAATTAAGGTGTCATAAATATTTCAAAGTCATCAGCAATTTGGAAAGCGGGCATTTGAATAACATTAAAAAATGGCTATTTAATATTGTCCAAAATGTTTATTTTGAAGAACTAAAGGTTGTCTGTCAGTGATTTGCTCTCTTCCACATCAACTGATTACAGTAAAATAAAAAGTCTTAGAAAAATATGAAGTATCAGAAGTATCAGAAAGAAATTGGATAGGTTAATAAGGACTTTATAAAAGACTGGAAGGCTCCATTCCTCCCTCTAGAAAAGAGGTGGTTTGTGAAAGTAGTATGTTCACACCATTAGTAAACTGCAGAGGCAGTCAAAGGCATTTAGGGTTTATGAAAATGGCAGGGAGAAATTATTCACTTTAAAAATCAGTTAATAAGAGATCCCCACTTACTCCCTGTTGTAAGGCAGGCCTTTTGATCTAAGATCAGACCAAGGGTTTCTAGATGTCATAAGTTACAGATGTTCCTGGAAGATTTGATAACAAAAATCTGCCATTAAATATAGGTCTAAAAACAGGGAAAAAGGAAAATTGCCTTGACTCATAAGCACTTGCAGAGGTCAAATCAAGTTCAATACCCTTTTCAAATTGAAGTTTGGTGAGTCTTTCCCTGACTTTTGTGGGAAAGAGGCTGCAAAGTCTCACTGGATATTTGCAGAACAATGCACCACGGAGCCAAACTTAAAAGGACACAAATAAATTTAACACCCCTTTTCTCAGATATTAGTGGTGCCCCTGTAAAAGGTAAAGGTATCATCACTCTAATTTAAGGACTCTGTGAGCCAAACACTTTACCAGAAAAGGGAAGGAGAGCATTCCTTGGGCAACTGACTGGCATGTCATCATTCATAAGATTTTTAGCTCCTTATTGATACTGTCAATGGCTACTGCTGCCGGACCATCCTTAGAGGTACATTTGTCCACCAAAACATGGATGTTCCTAGTACTTACAAAGATTCTCCTTTTCCCCTATTTTCTTTCACTCTGTCAATGATTCTTTCATATTTGGAACTAATTCTTGAATGAAAACTTGGGGAATTCCTAATTGCTCCCATAATATTTATTTCTTCTGTTCCCTGAAAGATTGTGTCTCCTGGTCCTGTTTCGCCTGAGCTGTTTCTAGAAGACAAGTTTGAGCAGTAAGCTACATAAAAAATCATGTAAATCATCAATTCCTCCCTTCCCCACTCCATCCTAATTTGTACTAATTAGAAACTATAAATCTTGATATCCCTAACAGAAGAGTTTCTAGTCTGAAGATGCTGGTATTCATTTCCTTTAGAAGAAAGATATGGATTTGCCACCTGATGGGTGGAGATTTTTGTTGTGTTTGTGAGGTCTGAGGTCAAACCTATGCTGAGTTCAGACCATTTCCTTGGCTCAGCCCTCCTTTCTTTGTCACATTCTTATCAAGTTCTTCTCTTGAGAGATCTGTAGCTCTGAGTTGCAATTTTGTGTCCCCATCTTCACATAAGACAATATGATCCTTGGGCTTGTTTGGGTGTACAGAAATGGTGACTGGAGACCTAAAGATGTCACTGGCCTTCCCACCAGAGGGATTCAAACCATATTACATATCTTCAAAGACACCATTTCCTTTGCCTTTGGAGGATTTGACCTTTTGGGTGTATCCTGAGGTTCCTTGTATGCTCCAAAGACATTAGATTCTTTTCTATTTGATCAATTTGAAGGAATACTTCTTTTGGAGTTCTAAAAACACTGCTTGAATCTCCTCCAGGGGTTTCATGACCTTGGAACTTGGCTGGCTGCCCTCTCCTACCTCTGGAATATGGTGGCAGTGGCTTTGGTGGTGGCTGTGGTTGTGGCAGCCCGAGCGGCAGGGTCACCTGAAGTGACAGGCCTCTCACACTTCAGGTCAGCACTATTCCCACCACAAGTACATCATTCTATGCTACTCTAGTACTTTTGCACAGTGCAAGTTTGGCTTTTCCATTGGTTGGATCCAAGGGAAGAAGACTCCAAGCCACAAATTGCCAGGGGAGAGATGCCTGGAACATGTGGCTCCCCTTTGCTGTACTGTTATTTATGCAGGGCAGGGTCTATTGCAGAGAGACTTTAGCTTTTAGATTTCCCCTGATGTGATGCAGCAACTTCGTAGTTGTTTTTTTGTTTTTAAAGAAACAGTAAAACAAACTGGTTCTCTGGGCAAAGAATTATAATAGAGTGGGGGAAATGCAGCATCTGGTCATTAGAGAGAAGGTTCAGTATGACTCTTTCTTTTTTGTAAGTAATAAGAGAACTGTACTTTATAGAAAGGGAAAGGAAGTCTCTCTCTTCCCCTTTTCACTTATATTTCAGGCTCATAGCTATAAAGACATTTACTAGCATGCAACACAGCCAACCTCAAAGCACATCTTCCCATAGGAAAATGGGAACCACTTTACATAATTCTACTTTATAGGAAACTTTTCAGAAATGCATTTATTATGCTGCCTAGTGTTATTGCTAAATTCAAAAGGTTGGGAAGTATGTTTCCAAGATGTAGAAATGACAAAGAGAAGTCATATATTTTATTTAATTATTATTGAGAAACTGTAAATCCCCTCCTTTTGTTAAATATTTTTATAAACAGCCAATTAAATTGCACTCCTCTAACAAAGACAGGAACAATCCAACAGTGATTTCTCTGACTGGTAGGATCTAGAGACAAAAAGCAGTCTAATCTTAATCCATTGAAAACTATCCTTTCTTTTACTTTCTTGAAATTTCACAAATATCCTTTTTGCAGAACTGAGATGGTGGTGGTGGTGGTGTTAATTTATACCTTTGTATATAGGGAGTAGCAGGGTGTGGAGAATGCAGTAGGAAGGAAAAGAAGCCTCTTGTGTCCTATAGTGGGATTGGATAAGTCCCACTGAAAAGTCCCGAAACTGCTTGCCAGGGCTTGCAACTTCCTTATCTCAATATTCAAACTGACTATTAGCCTTAGTTCACAAATAATGTACTGTTGTCATTGGTGCTTTTTTCATAACTTGCATCTGCCATTCAGTTGGGGGAGAAGTTGCCATCTGCGCCACAGATTTGAAATGAACTAATGAACTGAATTCATATTATCCCACTTAAATTGGGAAGCATTCAGAAAACCAAACTTATTATCTGATTCACCTCTCTGCCTGAGTAGCCAAGTAGTCCTCAGAGATTACCTGAATTTAAACAACGCTGAATTATCAGTGTTACTGAGAGGTAGGAAAAAGACTTCTGACTTGTTATAGACTTCCCAAATCAATTGAGCTCTAGTCAAAGTACCTTATTTCTAAAACAAAAGAAAATTAAAACCATTCTTTCCTGTCTGTTATCCATAAGCCCCTCACCTGACCATAGGAGACTGCAATACTTTGTAAGTAGAAACTCAATAATGCTCCAATATTTAGGTGAGACAGAAACTGCAGGCAATAGCCATCTATTAAATGGGGACTTGAGGAATGAAGATCACAATGACTTGGCTGAAGGTCACAGCAAAGAACCAAATGGAAAAGTTCCAAGAAATAGTTCTGAATCTTACTCCTTTTTACATATGATGGAATACATATTGCCTATATCAATTTTTTTTATCCTAGTGCTCAATACAGAACAATAATATCATTTTTCATCGACTATGTCATATGCTTCAAAGTAAAAAAGAAAAAAAAAGAGAGAAAACAATAAGTTTGTGCACAAACCTATCAGTTGGATGGCATTCACCAGCTTGTTAAAAAAAAGGATAATTTGCTTTGGCCTTCACATCTCCCTATACTATTGGGATTCCAAGCATCTATACACTCTTTCTTTGGCAATAAATATTCTGTCCACTCCATTTTTCAGCCTGGCAACTTAGATATGGAACAGAAATGTTGGCTACGATTATGCAGATTACAACCTTTCATTAGAGATCTGAAATTATCCATTTTAAATGAAACCAAAATATGAGGTGTCTTTAGCTTGTCTTGGGAAGAAAGAATAACTTCCTTGAAATTCTCTGTAAAGTTGTGGGCAGGAGGTAGTTTATACTGGTTTCTGCATACCCACATGTCTTAGTTTGCACTTTTAAAGGGAAACAAGATTTTTTTAAAAATGTGTAATGTGGCACAAACCCCCAGAGAAGTCAAAAAGGGTGTTACTGGGATAAACTATATTGACCTATGACATGATCATAACTTTAGTACAGAAACTGAATATTCAATTCATCAGGAAAAACTCCCCCACTCCTCCATCTCTCCTTTGGCAGTGTAGCAAACAGACCATTGAGCGAACTTGTAAACCAAAGGTGTCAGACAATAAAAAATGCTATTAAACTGATAAAAGATCTTTGCATACAAGCATGCATCATTATGGAGCTATATTTCTTTGTACTTAGAATTTATTGGCTCCATATTGAATACCAACAGTGTTCTTCATGAACTTTCAAACATATTACAGCATAAACTTTTAAATAGGATAAAATTCCAAGTGTAAATTTCTGCTATCTCTTCCTGAAGCAGATATATATCTCCCTTTTGAAAAATGAGGTCAAATCCCCAGGAATAGCATTTTAAAACATATAACCCATAAGGGAAAAAGTCTTCCATACAGTAAGTCTTTGACTGAAGGTCATAAAAGTCACTTAAATGAAATTAGGTGATAAATAAGCATATCAGTGAAAGAATGGTGTAGCAAGTGCTCAAAGTTGTACTCAAAAAAACAACTTTGCAAAGGTACTATATTAGAGTTGGTGAAGAATTGAGTCTTTCACCTTCTTAACATAACACCTGCACCAGTTCACCTGCTAGTTATGATATTATACTGGCTACTAGAAAGCTCTAGAGAAATGACAAATGCTGACATGAGGGTGGCTGTAAAATGTCTAACTATGGTTTCTCCAGGTTTCCAATGAAGTATAGCTCAGTGAGTTAGAGGATTCACTGGTTACAGATTGCTAAATGAAGGATTCAGAACTAATTCTAGTCTTCCAAAAACTGACGATTTCTGGTGCCAGTGAAATAAATATAGAGGAACATTCTGACTTTGACTGTCAATTATCATAATGGGACCAAAAATGCATATATCATCTCAATAGCTTATCTTAAAGATCATTTGTAAAGTTACTATTTATTTTCAAGTCAACCTTAAGCTTAACCTCAGACTAGGTAATGTTATTAAATATAATATCTATGGTCTTTGGAATTGGGTCCTGTGGACTTGTTAAAATATGACAATTTTGCTTCCTCCATTTTCTCAAGGGAAGATTATAGGGATTAAATGGATTTATCTTGATGGGTTTTAGGCAAATGGGTTAATTTTATCTCTTTGAGCTATTGATAATAATGAAAAATGCTTAAAGGACAAATTAAAAAGTTGATAAAGTGCCGGCCTTGAACAAAGGGAAACCCAAATTCCAAACTGTCCTGGACCTTACCTACCTCTCTGACCCTGGACAAGTAAATTCTCTCTGCCTCAGTATTCTCATTTGTAAAGTAATAGCATCTATATTATAGGATGCTTATGGGAATCAAATGAAAAAATGTATGTAACATTCTTTGGAAACCTTAAAGCACTATATAAATGTTAGCTATGATTATTATTATTATTATAGTCATTAGGATCATTATTAGGTAATAAAATAGAGACCTAGACCAAGATTCAGGAGATATGAGTTCAAATCTGATCTCAGGTACTTACAAGCTCTGGCATGCAAGGCAAGTCACCTCCTCAACTGTGAAATAAACTGTAAAATAAACATCATAGTAGAACTTACCTGCCAGTGTTAATATGGGGAACAAAAAATATTTCTAATGTACTCAGCATAGTGCCCAGAACTTAATAAATGCTTGTTTTCTTTCCTTGCTTATGTTTAAGTTTACTTCTTGCTTTCTTCATAAAATGAATTCATAAAAATGAATAAGATTTTGTTCCTGTTATCTATATGATTACAAACTAAGTAATGCTTAAACTAATGTATATCATAATTAAACTGTATGCAACCTAATGTCCTACTATGTTTTTGTTGATATGAGAATTCCTTTCATTTAATATAAATTACAATCTATCTCTAATTTATACTGTTAGAGAGTTGCCTTAGTCTCAGAATGGTTAAGTGACTTGTTCCTGGACGCACAGTATATGACAGAGGCAGGATTTGAACCCTGATTTTTTTTAATGAGAACCTAGCATACCATTATATACTATACACTGCTCTTTTATTTGCTTGACATAAAATAAAGCTTTATCATATATCAAATACATTTTTGTGAAAGGCTTGGGTGTCATATGAGCCTCATATCCAGACATCAAATTTGTTCTCATAGGATTGAATGACATTGGTGAATATTTTTATGTAGTATTTTGAAGGAAACCATTTAAAAGATTGAATTATACCATTATTTTCAGCCAGTGTTGCCAGACAGAGTCACCTTGGTTAGGAAGCCATGTCTCTGACAGAAACAATTTATTTAAACAGTTCTTAGGTTCAGGCAGTTGTACACCAGGTTTGGGCACTGCAGAACTTTTCATATCAATCTTTGTGAATATCTGAGACTAAGCAACAATAAACACCAGTGAGTTACAAAAAGAATAGTCTCTATTTGGTCAAGAAAGACCATCACAGGTAACATGGAGAAAAAGATGTATTATTTAATAAAGTTGCAGTCTTGATGAAGAAAATACAAAAACACACACATACACAAGACATGTGGTTCAAACAATAGTTGAACGAAAAATGGATTGTTTTCATTACAAAAAACAAACTAGATAGTTGGACATTAGGAGAACTAGAAATAATAGACATCTTTACAGAAGAGGTGAAGAGGTGAATTTATGTTGACTGAGCAGATAAAATATGAACTATATATACATAGACAGCATATTATATTTACATATACTTTGATAATATAAAAATATTAAAAACTTGTTCAGTGAAAACTTAAGTGGTTCATAATGGAAAAGAGGAATGGCAGGAATTTTTGAATCAGTTTTCTAAATGACAAAAATATGTTGGGTTAGTTTATTAGCTTACTGCTAAGGTCATAATTTTAATCTCAATATAAGTGACTTGAGTTTTTCTTCAGGGTCTGATTGGTTATTTTGCTATTGTTTTCTTAGGACACAGTGCAGGCAGGAAGATAAGGACAGCTCAGTTCAGCTCCTCACCTTTTTGAAAAATCTCTCAAAAGTAAACAACAATAGTAAGTGAGAATCATGATTTTTATATTTATATCGGGTCAGAGGTTCCAGGGCTAGAGAGATCTTTCATTTAACCACATCCTGTTTCCATTGAAGAATCTAAAGCTCAGAAAGGCTAGGTAATTTACTGAAGGGACACTGCAGTAAAGTCAGAATTCCAACTCAAGGTTTCTGACTGCAAGACTGAGAGACAGAAAATTTTTTACTATGCTATCAAATGAGGAACGATTCCCTTTTAAACTATGGGTCTAAATTGAAAAGTGGCACTTTTAATTTGTTTATTTTTTTGGATGGGGCACAAATTCTCTATAAGTGTTCTTTCTACTTACACAGTCATTGTTCATTGCTTAATTACATGGTTAATTCTATGGAACACAATAGAGAAAGCATGAAGATGTAATTATAGGATAAGGACTTGGTAATTTCAATTCTCTAAAGTGAAGAATGAATGTTAATTACCTTTGAGTATATTATTGTAAGTGCAATTATCAGGTAATCTTGGAGAATGTGTATTATTTGGATCTGAATTTCTTAAGGAAATTCCCTATAGCTAGGGGGGAAATAGTGTAGGATGCTACACATTCTTTTGTGCACAGACAGAAACAAAGAGTAATCAGAGAAAGCCAATTCAGCTGTCACCTACCAGTACCCCTCAGATAACCTGGCCTACTGTTTAATTTTTCCCCTTTAAAAGCTCAATTCTCAGTAACCCAGACTAGCTGGAAAATGTGGGAAAGGTGCACATGGAATGCATATTGAGTTCCTTCTTTTTATTTGAATCTGTAGAATGCTTGAAGAAGCCAAGCCCATCAAATATAACCTCTCATCAGCAGTTTTTGCATTTAAATATGAAATCATAATGAAGTGTCCAGGTGGCAAAATTTTTTGCTCTAGCAGCTGCAGCACCAACTGAAAAATTCAAAAGCAGAAGCCCAACAGATTAACGGTTCCCCATAATATTATCTCTGTAACATGCAATTTGTTCTCAGTGATAATTAGATATTTAGAGATAGACATAATTAGAGAGAACCAGCTTAATGCTTTTATTTTTTGTTTGCTGAGAATCTACTGACAGGCCAGAAGATCTAGTCAGGGAGGAATGGGATTCTGCTATCCGAATTAGCAGCCAGCGAGCCATGCACAACCCTGGTTTTGAAAGCACCCTCACAAAGGCAGATGTTTTATATAGCTAGTTGATCTCATCCCACCTTATCCTTCCCTACCCAATTGGGGTAGAGTTCCTTTCATAAATAGGAGCTACCAATGAAAAGATAGCTCCAGCTTTATTATGAAATGAACCCAAATGTATGTATGTTCTCATTCTGTTTGCAAAAATGAAGAAAACATCCATGGGAACATAAAATCCATATGACACCAGTCCTCTTCTTTTGCCTCTGATTTCTGAGATGCCTTACTCTGACTTGCCTTTTTCCTCCCCTCTGTTTGAGCATGGTCTGCCACCCACCAGGTTTCTCAAAGCATATAGTTTTTCTCCATTAGGATTTTATTTCCTGTGTCAATCATCAGCTTCTTGCCTACAAACTGAACATACACCAAGTGTGCCAGGAAAATGACATTCTCCACATTCGTATTATACCATGGGTACAGGAAGGTGATTATCCAAAGACTAGCTGACCTGCTGAATTGGGCATTTTTTTCATCCAGGGCCAGAGATTGTAACCCCAACTAGAATGATTAAGTTTATGCCACAGTATTCTGCTCCTGGCAATTCGTGGTTCTTTCTATTCAGAAATTCCTGCCTTGCTATATAAATTAAATCACTAAACAGCCTAGCTAAGATTTGGAGATAGCAAACACAGAAATGTGTACAGGCTGACAAATGCAAAGAAAAACTATTTTGTCCCTGTGTGGTGGGTTCTCTCTGGGTTTACTTAAATAGAAATATTCTCAGAGCTATATTCTTTGTAAATTTGCACACACACTCACATATCCACACCTACAGAAACACAAACATTACTATAATCAGCTTTGGCATGAAGCTTGTCTGCAGGGCAAATTTGCTATACCTAAGAGAATGATAATGAAAAAAGTCTGACTCTTGCTCATGTACTGGAACAGATACCAGTCTGAGGCGGGTAGCCTAAGGTCTGCCTGGAAGCAATGTTGGGGTAGGGGTACTTAGGAAAAAGAGAGTGAGAATCCCAGAATCCCTAGAATAAAGAGGGAGAGAAGAGGAATGTGGTCATAGGGTAGAGCGTGGGGTTTCAAGTCCTCAGTTCTTCCATGAACCAAACTCTATCTTACAATTTTCCATTTCAAAGTGGACCCTTTGTGAAGGTTGTATTGTGAGGGCAACCTGTGTCAAATGTTAACTTTGCTCATCTCCCAAAACAAAACCCAAATAATTTATAAACATCAAAGTTAAGCTTACTGTAATCCAACTGATGGGTCATGTGAAGAAAATGGAAGATACAAAGATGTGAAAGTCAGTGTTTATAGGGAACCAAAAGATGGAAATTTCTTTTGAGTCAGGGAACAGATTAAAGCAAAATTAGAAGCAACACTAACATCAATAGCGTAGGATTGAAACATGCAGCCAGAACATACTAGAGTGAAGTAATCAGAGACTGGGATACCCAAGTCCTGATTTCAGTTAAAACACTACTCTAAAAAACAAGCTGAAAACTATATCAAAAGAGAGCACCTACAGCTCCTGAATCAATAGAGAAAGTTGTGATGAAAAAAAGCACCAGGTCAACTACATTGAAAGAGGCCTAGCTTCCAGAAATAAAAAATATAGTCCTATTATATGGCATCCTGGGCAGACTTCATTGATATGTTATACTTGGTTCTAGGAACTACAGTTTGTGGAGGACATTGATTAGCTGGAGAGGTTTCAAAGGAGGACAACCAGTTTGGGAATAGTCTTTGAGTCCAGTTGAATGAACTGGGCATGTTAAGCCAGGACAAGAGAAAACTCATGAGTGTGTATATCTGTGTGTGTGTGTCTGTGTGTGTCTGTGTATAGCATTGATAATGACTTTCAAATATTTTAGGCATCATCACATAGAAGAGCGAGATTAGACTTGTCTAGTTTGTCCCAAGTTGTTTGTCCTTTGTTCTTGAAGAAGACCGTGATATTAGGGAGGTGATGCTATGACATGCAGGTGAATTGGATCTGCGTGAGGGGGATGCTGTGCTAAGACACCAGCCTCACTTTCTCCTCCGGAGCCATCTGGATCCAGTGGCCAGTTATGAATAGGACAACTAGAGACGGGCCCTGAATGTAAGGCAATGAGGTTAAGTGCCTTGCCCAAGGTCACATAGCTAATTTGAGGTCTGACTCCAAGGCTAGTGCTCTATCCACTGTACCACCTGGCTGCCCCATAGAGAGAGATAGGAGCAATGGGTCAAAGTTGAAAAAAAGTCAATTTAACCTTGAATTCAGGGGGGAAAAAATCTACTTCTTAATAATTAGGTCTATCCATAAGTGAAATGATATGTATTGGGAGTTAGTAGATCTTTTCTTATTGGAGGATTTCAAGCGATCAGAAAGTCAGTTAGTCAATAAGTATTTAATAAGCACTTACATATTAAAACCTAAAAATACTATGATTGTATGTGATTTTTCTTCCAAAATGGGTACCATTTGACTTCTGTTTTCTTGTATGGGACAGAAGGCAGACTGTAAGAAGTTTCCTGTCAAATACATGCTTCATGTTGCTTTCAAGGCTTTATCCTTGAGATGTCCTACCTGCTAGCCCAATGCTCAATTCCTGGTTAGGTTTTAACCTCTGGCTTCTACAGATTCCTTGTGCTTAGATTTTTCCCTTGACAATCTTGTTCATTGTTTCCATCTATACTGTGCATTACCTGCTTCTGGCTTGTCTTCCTCATCCTCGAGTGCCTTGTGGCATTGACTTCTTTGACCAGATAACATTGATTCAGCTGGTATCTCTTGCTCTCTGTTCAAACAAATCCACAAGCAAGACTTTGTTCTGGACACAACACCCTTCCACAGCTTCCTGGATTTGGAACTTTAATCTTGATGATCACACTCTTCACTCTCCCTGGCCGAGTCTTCTCTTCTCTCTGTGTGTATCTATTCTCAACTTGTAGAAACTTCCAGTTTTCCATCTGAAATCTCAAACTCCTGGAAAAAACAGCTTGTTCCTTTGTCCCAGAGCTCATAACTTACCCTACATGTGACCATTAAAGACATTCTCATTCTACAATCAACCTTTTCAATGATATCCAAATATTATCCTTGCATGTTTAATATTTACATAAATAAAACTCTAAATTTGATGAGAAAAAGAAGAGTTTATAGAGACAGAAGAGTAGAGAGCCAGAGGGTATACCAGTGTAGGGGAGGGGGGTAGGACATAAATGATAATCCTGTAAATGACCCTCAGAAGCAGTGGCCAGGTAGATAGAAGGAAACAAAAGCAAAAAGCATCTCTCTCTCTCTCTCTCTCTCTCTCTCTCTCTCTCTCTCTATATATATATATATATATATATATATATATATATATACATATATATGTATGTATATATTTTCAGCATAGACCTTTGACTCTTCCTTCTTAGTGATTTTAAGTTTCAAGTTTTCTAAGTGCTCCTAAAAGAGTATTCTAGAGAAAATTGACACACTGGAAGGTAAAGGTAATGTCCTGAGGATATATTGGCAGCAAGTTGTGAAGTATGAGGTCAATGGGTTTTGTTGAAATATATCTAATTTGAAATATATTCTTTCTTTCTCTCTCTCTTTTCTCTCTCTTCCCTTCTCTTCTGTCCTTCCTTCTTTCCTTCCTTCCTTCCTTCCTTCCTTCCTTCCTTCCTCCCTCCCTCCCTCCCTCCCTCCCTCCCTCCCTTCCTTCCTTCCTTCCTTCCTTCTTTCTTCCTTCCTACCTAAATCCTACTGACCATGTTTTTAATATATTTGCTGTGAGCCTTCATTCTTGGAGATCTCATCTCAAGATTTCCAATTACTATGAAAATAGCATGCAAATATATGTGAAAATTGATCTTGGCAGTCAGGTGTGTGCAGTGGATAGAGGGGTAGGCCTGACATCAGGGTAACTCATCTTTTGGAAGTCAAATATGGCCTCAGACACTTACCAATTCTGTGACCCTGGGCAAATCACTTAACCCTGTTTGCCTCAGTTTCCTCTTCCTCACATTGAACTGGAGAAGGAAATGAGTCAGACACTACTGAAATGACTGAATAGGAACAAAAATTGATTTTGGTAGTATATTACAGAAGTGATCTTTCCAGACAAATCAATCTGTGTCGAAAGATCATTTGACTCAGGGCCAGAGTCCCCAACACTCCAGCCTGGATTCTACATTGTTCTGATTATGCAGCCTTAGTCAACTTCCTTCACTTCTTTGTATCTATTTCTTTATCTTTAAAATAGAGTTGTCATAGGTGATATTGAAGTTCAATATAACTTCAGCATTCTATGATTCCAAGATATCATCCAAAGATATTATATACACAATTTCAATATACTTATGTAATATATGTATATATATATATATATGAGAATATCAGATAAAAAGTTATAGCATTTTAGAGCCATACCACATTTGAGTTTAGCTTTGTAATTGGTTAGAAATTACATAATTTTCTGTATTGGGCTTCTTGGCTTCTCTTTTTAAACACAAACTATTTTCCTGAGTTTCTAATGGTCAGACCTACCAGGCTAACACTATTCTTTTTTAGAGTAAAAATTATTTCAGATAAATTGTTTCACCTGAAGTGTTAGAAATGTTTTGAATACTTAAAAAAAAAACTTCCTTTCTAGGAAATGACAGAATGGGTTTCTAATTAAAGAGCAGGAAATTTGTGGCTGAGATCTTTTTTTTTTTTAAGAGCACAGGAGATTAGAATCAATCCACTAAAACTTAAAAGCATTCTACAAGAAATTTGCTTTAAAATTTTTACTTTTATCTATGTAATTTGGACTTCTCTAGGCATGTCCACTTCTTACAAGGAGATACTCTTGGCAGGGGCCTTTTCAATATGTTCAGTTTGCCTAATATGGAACCTCCTGCTTCCAATACTATGTGCGTGATAGTTTCTGCTGATTGGCTGCTTGTATCTTTAAAATTTACAAGATTAAGCAATTCACCCTTTCCAACTGCTCTCTCTACTGCTCTCCTATCTGCTGAGCCTGCTAGAAATGTGAACTTTGGTAATAAATTTAATAGCTCTGAGCTTTAGTTTCCTCATCTATAAAATGGATAATAGTTAATCATACTAATAGTACTTGTATCATAGGGAGGAAATTACTCTCTTAACCATTGGGTACTATGGGGAACTCATTATTACTTAGGAAGGTATGGAACAACTTCCCCAAATTCAGGAAGATAATCATGTGGAAGAGGGGAATTATGACATAGGAATAGAAAGCCTTCTATAGAGTCAAGACCAGTGTTCACAGCCTGCCTCTGCCACATGCTAGCTGTGTGATCTTGAGAAAGTAATATAACTTTTCAGAGCATTGCCTTAGGCAAATCTAAAGACCATAAATTACAGAGAAAATGCTGAACTGCATCTGAGGATGGAGTGCCAACCCCAGTTGATCCCTACACCAGTAACAATACAGGTTCAGGTCCTTTCACTTACCATCACTACCACATCATGACTAACTACTGTCCTTGCCATCATCACATTCACCACCACCATTATCATCAACAAACTTGAATATAAAATAAGACCTCAAATTAAAAGTAAGGAAGACACATAACCAGCAAGACATTACACCTGATTTCTATAAAAGCATAGCATTACTAGATGCATTTAGTGTAAAGGCAAAAAAAGTCCTGTACTTTAAGAGTCCTATGGCAGTTTGGTGGCACAATGGACAGGATACTGGGTCTGGAGTCACAAAGATTTGAGTGAAAATCTGGTCTCAGTCATTTACTAACTGTGTGATCCCGGAGAAGTCATTTAACTTTTGCTGCTTCAGTTTCCTCAATTATAAAATGAGATAATAAACAGTAACTTCTTCTGGTTGCTGTGAGGTTCAAATGTTAATATCAGTAATTATAATAGGCACATAGCAAGTTTTTATTCCTGAATACTTAGGAATGTCTAGAACAGATGATAAATTAGAATTTTAAGATAATCATTACATACATTAGTCTTACATTTTGAGTTTTCTTCAATCATAAGTGAAGTTGGTGGGAGAAGACAATGGCAAAGAATGGAAGGAAAGGATTTGGAATTGAAAGTGTATCTTAAAGGGATGAGAAGGAGAAGATCTGACCTGCAAGGTGTTAGGACCTGTAAACTAGTTATGGAGCCTATCGCTAGGTTCCATTTTCTTGATCGCCAACAATTCACCTGTGGGTTCTGCCTATATCCAAGATTTATGAACAACTAGGCAAAATCCTTTACATTTCTGAACTTCTTAGGCAGGATTTCCCCACACCATTTACTCTAAGTATTTTTCTGCCTGTACATCAATGGTATGTGAAAGTAAATGAAACAATGAGATGGAAAGAGAGAAAGTGATCCTTTCAGCAAAAATGTGTATAGTAAATGTTAGGGAGTAATTGAATGAATGAATGAATGAATGAATGAAGTTGGCATGGTTCCCTCGCTTTTTCTAGGGTTCAAGCCTTACAAAGTTTGTCTTCTATAACTAAGATTCTCTTTCTGCATCTTTTCCCCCTCTTACTTCTCCCTCATTGCCAATGATTCTTTACTGTCTGTTATTTTCCACAGAAAAATTTACTTTAAGAAAGGCTATGATACATGTCAACATTGAGGTGTTAATGGGTAATAATGGCTTAATACCTTACCTGCTCTCTTCCCCAGCATTTTAACATTCTAACAGAGCCTTAAGCTAATAAAAATGAAACTCTTATGATGGAATTTTAGCCACTTTGAAGGTGACATATTTTGAACAGAGAGAAAGACCTTTGGATTTTTTCACATAGAATAACTATATAAAGTTGGTTCTGCCTTTAAATGAAATGGATATTTCTTAATATTTTGCTTTGCAGTTGGGCAGAGGAAACACTAGTTTGGAAACAGAGTCAGAAAATCATATAATTATAGAGCTAGATCTCTATCATGAAGTCTGACTTCTTAGCTTTATAGATGAGAAAACTGGAGCCTAAATGAACATATCCAAGTGTGGAACTACTTATTCATAACTGAAATTAAAATTGCTATCCTCTAATGATTGAGATGGTTGGACACTAGGAGGTTTCATAACTCAAGATTCATTATGTCTTTTCAATGGTGATTTTCCTTTCCTACAGTGACACAAGGATCCTTCCAGGAGGAGTAATAATGATAACTAAATTTCTCTTGCACTTTAACATTTCTGAGGTGTTTCGCATACACCACCCCTTTTGACCATACCAGAAATCAACTCCATGAGGTAGCTATTATAATTATCATCATCCTCATTTAAGGAAATTCAAAGAATTTAAATGACTTGTTCATGTTGCTATAGGAGCAAGTCCCACTGAGGTTTTGTGTTGGTACTAATTGCAGATAGTATCAGGAATGAAAATGAAAGGTGAAGCAAAATGATCGTGCAATGGAATTGGCTTGTTTCTTTTCTGTTGATTCATCTACATGAGAGAACTGGAGACACTTAGAATTCAAAAGCATGGAAACCTGAGGATAAGGATCCCTAATTCTAATTTGGAGATGTTTATAGTTTTGGGACAAAGTTCCATTAGATAGTCTGGACTTCAGAGATTAGATCTGGGAGATATATGGAATCTTTACCATAAGCTATCGGGAATTTTAGGTAGAGTAACCTGAGGCCCTAGTCCAGGAAGAAGAATAAAAAGAAAAGACTAAACCTAAGAATGTTGGCTAACTGGGAAGGTTATATTCTTTATTCTAAAGAGCTTTGTGCAAGGTTTGAAAATCTCCTGCTGAGATGCGATGCTTTATTTGCCAAGATTCTGAGAGAACAACAAAGGAAAACCTGAGGGAAGATGTTTTGTTGGCACTTGGTAAGGCTTTTTGCTTTTTCTTTTTTCCCAAAAGAGATGGAAGAGGTCTATTAGCTTTGAGGTAAAAGAGTATAGCAGTCTTCCTCTTTCCTTGAGGAAGAACAAATAGAGACCAGAGCTGGAGTCAGCCAAGTAGTATCCAACAGAAATTATAGAATGACATCTAATCAGTCTTCCATAGATTGTACAAGATCACCAGGGACAGGGCTAGTGGGAGGAAGGTGATGATTTCATTAAAGAAATCAGTAGACCTACAGTGAAAGAAATATGAATTGCTCCTGCATGCATATGTCTTATCCACATGTGTTCCCTATGTGTATATGCATTATCTATATCTACATCTATATATCTATACATAGATATATAGATATTTATGAGAGAATGATCTTCAGGGTGATGGAGAAAATATGTTACTATTTTCTTAAATGTCATGGGTTTGGACTAATTGGGTCCTTTGACTGACCATTGAAGACAAACACATCAGTGAGGACTCACGAGTTACAGTAATCAGAGATGTAGAATCACTAAGAATCCTAAATGTGTGATAATCATTTTGGGAGGAACATCCTGTGATCTGAGGAGTAGTTATTCCTCCCCTCATGTAATAAGTAGGTAAGTACTGTTCGAAAAGGACCATCTCATCATATTGTACTTTATGTTTATTATAATGAGGGGAGTGTTGTGCAAAGAAAGCTTTCTCACTGTCATTTCCAGAACCACTTCACCTTGTGGCCTGTTTGATAGGAAACAGGATTTCTGGTGATGTCTGGAAGCTGTGGGTGTCCTTGGTCTTGTGGATATGGTTTCCCCTCCTGTATCATCAGTGGGGCTTCACTGTACTCCAGCAACGCTAGATAACAACATTATGGTGATTTTTGGTGACACTTTTGCAACAGCACGCTATAGCTAACCTGTCTCTCCACAATCTAATCATTGGTGACGTGACTGAATTGTTCCACTCATCTCTGCAAACCTACTTCCCCTTGAACCCAAAGATGTTGGTTTCCCAAAAGCTACCTGGCAGGTTATGGGAATACTATAGCAGGATCACTAGTCAGCAATGTTTAGAGTCAGAACTATGAAGGCATCTGATCATCTTTGAATCTCTGACTTGATTAATGTTCTCTTGATGAGTGATAAGTATAGGAGGTGAGACTAAGTATATCTTCTGGTTCTCAGTCTAACAAACCTTCCACCACACCACGCTGCCTCTTATCAGAAACTGGCTCATTGCCAACGAGAAAGGACATAAAGTCAAGTCCGCAGGCAGAAGACAATTTGACACCTGTCCAATGAGCCTTTCTCATCCGGTGTATGTATCTTCATCAATTCTCTCCAGTTGTTACAGCATTATTGTTCCATTTCAGGTTACTTATCTTATAGAGTGAGAAACAATGAAAAGCTACTTTGAAATATGATCAGAAAATACTTCCTAAATGACCCAATAAAGAGCTCCTACTGCTGAATTTTAAGAAAAAGCCTTGATGCTAAATAACTCCAGCGATTCCCAGAAATCATGGCTTCCCAGAAATCCTTCCTGAAGTATGGTGCATGTCTGATTTACATAAACAAATTGAGCAGAGATTTTACTCAATGAGCTCTTCAAGATTTATCTCTTTCAAATGCTAGGAGAGCTTGCAAAGTGCAGCATCTGAGTGATTCAGAACTGTTTTTTGACCGAAGCCCCTGCAGTCCCAATATAACAATATCTCCAGGAAACTGCAAATATTCGCTTGATTTCAATTAGCTGTCTCTGTACAGTCCACTGCCTCTTCAGCCAGCCCAGAAAACATGTTTTTTTTTTTTAACATTGCTTAAGCTGCATGACTTGACAGATAAGCGCTGAACTCCTACCTGGTCATTACTGAGCAAGATTGGTGTCTTTTGTGTTTTATCAGTTTACCCGCTGGTATTTATTTAATATGATTCGTGATGGATTTTAACTTTTTTTTTTGGTCAGTTTGAATTTCAACTTGATATTAATTTATCTCTATCCTCTGATTAATACAATGTTTCTTCTATGACCCAGGACCAAGTTTGTCTTTCAAAAAGTGCAGTTAAATACAAATCTGGAATTGAATAGCCCCAACTCCTGAATGCTACTTTTAAGCTAGCACAGTGCCTAAGCAAGCTTTTGAACTGACAAGAGAAACCATTGACATCTTTCCATCAACATTTTCCTGAATCACAAATTGCTCATGCATGCGGATTTCTAGAAATGGCATAAAAAAAATGATGAAGCAAATGCTTTCCTGAAATGCAGGTCTGCAAGTCAGGGTAATTTTGGAGTATACCACATTGGTTGAAAAGATGGCTGAAGCAAGAATTGGATTTAACTATAGATGATAACCCAATTTTCTCCATAGCCCTGTAACTCAATAAGTCTTTAATGGCTTCACAGATAAACAGATGGATGTCATCAAAAGGCACTGGATGATAAATCTGATTGGTGTCTGAATGATTTTGTACTACTTTATCCCCCAAAACAAGTAGCAAGAGAAACATGCAAAAGACAAAAGCAACAAAAGACTCAGCATGGGAATTTAAATTGTTTGATTAGAAACAGTTGTATTTTCCCAGTGGCATAATCCTAAAAGCAACCAGGATGTCAAGGGACAGAAAATTCAATATATATCTTTTTAATGAGGGTTCTTCTTTTGAAGATTTACATTTTGGGGGTTTGGGTTTATTTGTTCTATTTACTTGACTCTGTTTGTTTTATACACACTTCCAAATATTCAATTAGAGTTTGTTAGAAGATTATGAGTTTCAATTTTCTGTAATAGTACAGAGTTTATAGACTCAAAACTTAACTGCCCTTTTTTGTTGGTCAAAGAAATCATGAATGTTTCTTCTCCACACACACAGGAATTTTATAATGTTAGGGCTTCAGGAAAAGCTTTGGAATAGATTTTAAAAATCATGCACAAAATACATGTAGCATCTTAGACTACCTTATAATTAGCAAGATGGTTGTTATTGGTTGATTGGTTGTTGTATCCTCAGTGGCTAATCTGATGTTAAGGACAGCCCAACTAGTCTCTGAAAGGATCACTAGAAAATATAGAACTCTCTTTTCTTCCTCTTCTTGCTCTGCTGTAAAGTCTTGATATAAGAGAGGTCTAGAAAATGCCTGATATTTCAAAGTGGGGATGGCTACTCTGGAAAAGCCAGAGCAATAATGAACACTATGGAATGTACAGACTGTTGTTTGATTTCTTCTTTGCCTTACTATAAACATTTGGCTGTGGAGAAGACTTCCAGCTGACTGGGACAGTGGTTCTGAATACCTTAGTGTGGGTACAGGGATGTTTTGGTATCAGTATACTTGTCTCCCCATTTTTTATATCACAAACATTCATTGATTCCTAGATCTAAATCTGCAAGGTACTTGTCTAAACTTGCCATTTAGAAATGAAGAAAATGAAACCACGACTGCTTAAAGGACCCAAAGTCACACAGGCAGCAGATATCAAGGGTGAGATATGAACCTCAGTACCAGTCTTCTTGGGCTTAATCTCCTAAGATTTTATCCATATATAATTCTGAATGTTATTCTGTCAGAAGTCCAAAGAATCTGATAATCTATGTAGAAAGATTCAAGTCAAATTCTATACATAGATTAATCTTCTATAGATGTCATTATGATATGTCCAGAGGAGTTCACAAAAGACAAAAGATATGTTAAATAGAATAAGAAGAAATACCTTTCTTATTTTTGATAACTAAATGAAAAATATATTGGAGAAGGAAGAGATTGTAAGGAAGCATTTAAATAGTACAGAAAGCCAGTGTTGAATAGAGTAATAGCATGGAGACAAAGAAAAGTATATGAGGGATAATGCCGAGACAAGGTTGACAAGATTTCACAAATCACTGGATGTTGGGGATAGTATGAAATGATTCTCACTCTATAGAGGGAGTCAAAGATATCTGCATCTTTGAGCATGAATTGCTTGGGTGAGGGGAGTCTTCTTGCTGTCAATGGAAATTTTGGGAGAAGGAAACATTTTGGGATGGTAAAATGTTGAATTTGAGATGCTGATGGGACACATTCAGTAAATCAACAAATTTTTTTAAGTGCTAAGTGCCAGAAAAATGTGCTAAGATCTGTAGAAAGAAAGGAAAAACAAACAAGCAAACAAACCAGTTTATGCACTTAAAGAGCAATAAAGAGATGTTTAGGAAGAATTTGGAAGCATGCAAATGGAACTCAGGGTTAGTTTTGGTAAGGCTTTAGCACTGAAGTGATCATTGAACATGAAAATGACAAAAAAGGGAAAAGTGAAGAACCTCTAGTTTAGAGAATAATACAAATTCCTAAATTGTCATTTAATGCCTTATGTAATTAGGCTTTAAATTTTCCTTTCCAATATTACTACCACTTCTATATTATTCCTTTTTATCTTTTTCAGTGAAAAAGAACAAGAAAGAAGTAGATACTAGCAGACTGAACACTCAATGTGGGTCAATAATATGGTAAATGATGGTTTCCCTTTCCCCCACTAAGCCAATGTAATCATAGGTTACATCAGAAGATGTTTAGAAAGAGAAAGGATTGAACTGTTTTACTCTGCATCCCAGGCAGACCCAATGGTCTAATGTGGACTAAATGTGTCTAATTCTTGGTTCAAGGGAATTAATTAAATAGGGAGTGTGGAGAAAAGGGGACCAGATCTTAAGATCATGTTATTTGAAGATCAGGCAAAAGTACTGGGCATAGTTATCCTGGAGAAGAGTTAGGATTTGGGGGGGAGGGAGTGAGTATAATAGTTGTTTTCAAATATTTGAAAGATTTTCATGGAAAGAGGAATTGTACTTAATAAAATTATTTCTCCTGACTCATTGGATTATGGAATAATGTGTTTCAGAGAGGTATATTTATGCTCTATGCTAAGAAAAACTTCCTAACAATTAGAACTACGAAAAATAGAATAGGATATACTCAACAGCAGCTAGGAATAATAGAGTGCTAAATCTATGAATCTGTGATCTTATACCTTACACAGTTGTGAGGATAAAATGAAATGAATAGACAATTAATGTTTATATAAATACACATACATCTGTATATATATGAACATATGTGTTACTCATGTACTCATACTTACATTATATATACATAACATTATCTATCTATCATCTATATGTCTGTGTACATGCTGTATACTGTCTTTTAGATTGTGAGTTTCTTAAGGGCAAGGACCACATTATCTTTTGTGCTTGTTACTCAGATATCAAGCACAGTGCTATGTACATAAATAGGTAATGAATGTTTATGTGGTCTATTTTACAACTCTTCAATGACAAGAGAATCTAACTTCCCTTTGAGTTGGATACATAGAGCAATACTAGATGGGAAAATGTGGAGGGTTTTTAGACCTGCAAATAAATCAGTCAGGTTAATGGTCTTTATTCCCTGGACTAAATGATGCTTGTGAATATTTTCAATAGAAACAACAGATTAATGGGTATAGTTATCTTAGATACTTCCCAAGGGCAGAGTCAGGATATTTTTAGGAACCCTAACTGGAAACCTCAATTTTTTTTCCCTCTCAAGCCCATCTATTCTTTTAAATATTTCAGTTTTGAAGACTGCCAAAAACCTGCTTTCTATTTATCTAGGATGAACATTTGCCAATGTGCAAATATTTGCTTTTTCTAAAAACTTGGGCTAAAAAGTAACAAGCAGCATCTAAAGAGAGATAATCCCTTGAAGACTTCAGTTGCCCCAATTTAGAGTGGTCACTTCTGCTCTTATATCTGAATAACCAGCCTAGGTGATTGGAGAGATCAAATGCCAGTCATATCAGTGGCAATCACCCCCTGAATAATCAACTCACTCAGAGCTGTATATTCCAATTTTGAAGACTGATATACAAACTACAAAATTTGCTTCAGAGCTTCAGACAATTCAACTTGGGGAAATGGGACTGTGGTAGGGACTCCAGGGAGCTTCTTCAGACACTTGAAAATAAAGTTTCATTGAGGGAAGAGTCCTCTGGTCTCTACCTTCACACTCTGACTAAAGAACAGGAACATGGTAACTGACTATCAACAGCAGAAATCTTATTTTCCAAGATCACAGGATCATAGTTCTACAGCTAAAAGAACTCTCACAGATCATTCAATCCAACTTTCTTATATTGTAGAAGAGGTTATTTTAAATGACTGCTCAGGGACATGCAAGTATTAAGCTTTATTAAAGCCGAAAGTTGTAAGATCTGGTCCTGGTTCTAGCACTAATTAACTATGACTTTATTTAATTATATACTTCAGTTTTAAAATTTGTCAAAGAAGGATGCTATTTGCACTAATTCATAGGCAGAGGAAAAAATGTATACTTGATATAAAAGCACTTTAAAACAGCAAAATCACTACATAGAGGATAGTAATAATAGCCTTCCTATTTTTAAAACTCTCATATCATTCAATTTGATCCTTCCAACCATTTTGGGAGGTAAGAATCTAGCTTTTATTATCTTTACATATGAGGAAAATAAGCCTCAGAAGAGTTAAATAATTTGTCATAGTCATGTAGATAGTATCAGGTAGTAGATATGAACTCCCTCTGTGAGAAAATCTGGGAAAACTGGAAAATGGTCTGGCAGAAATTAAAAATAGACTAACATCTTACACTATATTCCACAGTACATCTTAAATGTATAGTAACATTAAATTTTATTATTAATATCAATATATGAAATAATTTATAAATAAAAACAATGAACATAAATGTATTAATTAATATAATAAATTAATATAAAATTTCATTAAAATATGAACTATCAATAATTAAATTTAATTCACTATTAATATTAAAAAGTAAAGATCATACCACAAAAAATGGAAGAGAAGCAAATCATATACCATACACAACTACAGATAGATGAATTCTTCACCAAACAAAAGAGACAGAAGTTCTTACAAAAGATGAGACTAATATAATTACATGAAATGAAAGGTTTCTATGCAAATGAAATTAATGTGCATAGGATAAAAGGAAGTGGTTGAATGGGAAATTTTTTTGCATAAAATTTCTCTGATAAGGGTTTAACATCTAAAATATATAAATAATTAAAACATATGTACACATGTATTTGTATATAGAAAAACAGACAGCTGGATTAGAAGTCAAAAGAATTGAACACTTATCAAAAGAATAGGAAAAGATAAACAACCATATTAAAGAATGTTCCAGGGGAGACTAGGTGGCACAGTGGACAGAGCACTGGCCCTGGAGTCAGGAGTACCTGAGTTCAAATCTGGGCTCAGGCACTTAATAATTACCTAGCTGTGTGGCCTTGGGCAAGCCACTTAACCCCATTTGCCTTGCAAAAACCTAAAATAAAAAAAGAATGTTCCAGATATGTTTTCTGCATTTAAATCCAGTGATCTCTTTTAGAGCTTATTTATTAAACACGAGTCTTCAATATTATATATTATAATTATCACCATTGTCACTTCACTCTTATTTTTCAAAGATATTTAGAACTAAAAGACTGAGATTAGTTAGTATCTTAAATTAATCCTTTTATATTTAATGTTCTATGACTAATTAAGAGGTAGGTTTAATAACTTTTCTGGACTTGAGCAAAAGTGGTAGGATGTAAACTTATCCTCTGTTCACTAGCTGAAAGAATTCTCAATTTACGTCTCATCTATAACTCTAGTAACAAGACAACAGGAATAGATTTGCACAACAATTTGTTCCCTCAAGAATTTGATTTCCTTTGTTAGGTTTCTATATCTTGAAACCTTTTTGCTATGTGGAAGTTGAAGACTATAAGTCTTTTATTATGATAACATTTTTTAAAAACATTGTTTTTAAGGTTCTATAGATCAATGATATTCCCAGACAATTGTGAACAAAAGTTCAGTACCTGATAATAGTTTGATACCATTACAGTTTATTGGTTGAATTATCACAGATATGTTCATATAGGTATTTGTGGTAAGGAATTATAACATCTGTTAGTCCATGAAAGAAGCTGCTAGGTGGTGGGGTAGATGGAGAGCTGAACATATATACAGCATCAAATCTGATCTGATACTTAGTTATGTGACCTTCAACAAATCATGTATTTACTTTTTTGAATTTTTTCACTTTTTTCCTAATCTATAAAATGGGGAAATAAACAGTACCCACCTACTAGCCTTACTGTAAGGTTAATGATCTGGTCCTGAATTGTATCACAGGTCCTCCCTTTCCACAAAATAAATTTGAAAGACTTTAACTGCTTGATCATTTTTTTTTTGTCAATACATAATGTGTATTATTTCCATGGTGGGCCTTTTGATTCTATTCTTTGTTTTGGGATTTTACTTGTTTTCAGATATTATAGTACTAAAATGAAATGAAGTCTGTTTGTTCTAAAGTATTTCTGTAGATGAATAACCTGTTTACAAAAAGCCCTAAAAATCTCTATGCATCTATGTCCTTTGTTATATTAATCTTTTTCTAAACTTGCCTTAGGATGATGGGCCTTTTGGTTTGTTAATATTTACACATTTTTATGAGGATACTTTCAAGATATGTTATGGTCCATCTTTACCATTCCTAAAATTTTTTTTTTTACCATTATACCATTTACCATTAAGAATGAAATTGGATATTTAATTGCTTTAAATATGTTCTTTCCAGTCAGTTTCTTTGACATCATTACAGTTGATGAGCTGTCTAGAGGAGATCAAAGTATTAGCTTTATCCACTGGTTTAATGTGACCACTGGAAATACACTTTCAACTCTAGTTTTCCCTGGTGCACATTAAGAATTATATACTTGGTTGGTTTAAATGAAATTTTGATATCATTGAAGAAAGAGTCTATGAAAGGAAGGAGTTATTCTAGCAACAGCTAAGATGGCAGAATTGAAAAAGCACTTAGCTGAACACTTCCAATATTTCCCTTCAAAAACAAAATCCTTTAAAATATTTTCACATATTAAATTCTGGTCAGAGTGAGGCATTCTTCTAGCCCAAGACAACACAGGAGGTTCAAAAAGAGAGATCTGACACAGGGGAAGAGGCTTAGCCTGAAGCCTAGGTGGCTGAAACACTAGTGACAGAGCAGCAGTAGCTTCAGGAGCTGGTAAGGGGATCAGTCAGAAAGAGATTACAGGGAACTCCTGGCTATATCTACTTCTGGATCATAATTCAAGGGCTGAGAAGAGAACTTATAGTCAAGAGGAAGTAGGTGTCCTGTAGGGAAACTATCAGGCAATTCCAATCTTTATTCATAATTCATAGTTCAAGAGTGGAAAAGAAAACTTTTGGTCAAGAACGAGAGGAAGTGTTAAGGGACAATATTATTTCTGACTCCAAAGAAGAAGGAATTTTGAAGATCATTTTCATTTCCTGTCCGAAGGGAGCAGGAACTCTGAGGAGCAGCATCCATTGCAATTCCTTTGGGATAAGGGTGCTCCTGTGTAAGGGTCAGAGTGAAACTCATGAGAGCAGTAACCACACCTCTCCCCAGATAACACTTTGGAATCATCAAAAACTTCCAATCTCTCAGAACAAATTCTGAGAAATAGAGAATGGAAAAACCTGAGGTTTGAGCCAGAACCCCTCAACTCCTCTACAATGGAAACACAGTTCAATAAACTTCCAAATCAAGAAATAATGTGGAGAAAATGAACAAACAACAACAAAACAACAAAGAATCTGACCACAAAAATTCATTATGGTGACAGGAAAGATCAAGATACAAACTCAGAAGAAGGTAATAAAGTCAAAGCCACCACAAGCAAAGACTCAAAGAAATAAGTGAATTAGATTCAAGTCCAACAAGAATTCCTGGAAAAAGCTAAAAATGGTTTTAAAAATCAAAAAAAGCAGTAGGTAAAAAATTACATAAAGGAGGCAAAAAAACACCCCTCAAAAAAAATGTTAAAAAACAGAATTGGTCAAATGGAACAAGAGATATAAAATCTCACTGAAAAAAAAATCCTTAAAAATTAGAAAGGAAAAGTAGAAGAGAAATCAGGAGACAAAAAAACAAAATCAAGAAAGAAGAAAATGTAAAATAGATCATTGGAAAAACAATTATCCTGCAAAATAGATCAAGAAAAGATAATTTTAGAATTGTTGGATTCCCTGAAAAGTATTATTGAAGAACCTTAACATCATATTTCAAGAAATTATCAAGGAAAACTGTTCCAATATCTTAGAATCAGAAAACAAAACAGAAACTGAAAAAAAATCTACCAATCAGCATCTGAAAGTCATACCAAAATGAACCCATCCAGGAATAACAAAGCCACATTCCAGAGCCCTCAGGCCAAAGTGAAAATACTTCAAGCAATCAGGAATCAAACCATTCAAATACCAAGAAATCACAGTAGGGCTCACACAACAATTAGCAGATCACACATTAAAGAGCTATAAATATGATATTGAAAAAAGCAAAAGAGTTGGTATTATACAACTAAATATAATCCACCCAGCAAAACTGAGTACAATATTTGAAGAGGAAAAATGGTCATTTAGGGGTGGCTAGGTGGTGCAGTGGATAGAGCACCGACCTTGGAGTCAGGAGTACCTGATTTCAAATCCGGCCTCAGACACTTAATAATTACCTAGCTGTGAGGCCTTGGGCAAGCCACTTAACCCCATTGCCTTGCAAAAAAAAAAAAAACACCAAAAAACAAAAAGCTAAAAAAAAATGGTCATTTAATGAAATCGAGGATTCTCAAGATTTCTTCGTGAAAAGATGGGATGAATAGAAAATTTTACTTTTAAATCTAAGACTTAATAACTTGTACAAAAATATTCATAGCAGACCTGTTTGTGGTGACAAAGAATTAGAAATCAAGTAAATATCTTTCAATTGGCGAATGGCTTAGTAAACTGTGGTATATGTAGGTCATGGAATACTATTGTTCTGTTAGAAACCAAGAGGGATGGGAATTCAGGGAAGCCTGGAGGGATTTGCATGAACTGATGCTGAGCAAGATGAGAAGAACCAGAAAATCATTGTACACCCTAACAGCAACATGGGGGCAATGATCAACCTTGATGGACTTGCTCATTCCATCAGTGCAACACTTCAGGGACAATTTGGGGCTATCTGCAATACCATCTGTATCCAGAGAAAGAACTGTGGAGTTTGAACAAAGAACAAGGACTATTACCTTTAATTTAGGAAAAAACCTGATATCTTATTGTCTGATCTTGCTATCTCTATTACTTTATGTTTCTTCCTTAAAGATGCGGTTTCTCTCTCATCATATTCAATTTGGATCAGTGGAAACAATGTAAAGACTGGCAAATTTCCTCCTGTGGGGGGTGGGGGGAGGGAAGTAAGATTAGGGTAAAAATTGTAAAACTCAAAGTAAATAAAATCTTTTAAAAAAAACCCAAGACTCCATAAAAAACATAAAAAGGTAAACCTGAAAGTGAAATCATAAGGAATTTATTTTAATTATTTTTGGTTTATTTATTTTATATTATTTCAATAATTTTGTTATGAGTAAACATACCCCCCCCCAAGAAGATGAGAAACTTCAAGAACAGAGAGAGAGAAAAAAGTATACTTCAGTCTATGTTCAGATTCCAATGGCTCTGTCTCTGGGGTGAGTTGCCTTCTTTATCATAAGTCCACCAAAACAGTTGCCTCAATATTTTTCTCACAGTTGCTATTACAAGCTGTATTTCCCTCCACTCTATTCCTCCCACTCTCATTTATTCTATTCTCTCTCACTCTTTTCATCTTGTTCCTGTCTAAAAGTGTGTTGTATCTGAGTACTCTCTCCCACAATCTTCCCTCTCTTCTATCACCTATTCCCCCCCTTCCCTCCCCCCATTCCCCCCTTATCCCATCCCTTTCTTCTCATGTTTCTCTAGGGTAAGATAGATTTCTATACCCTATTGAGAGTGTATGTTATTTCCTCCCTGAGCCATTTCTGATGAGAATGAAGGCTCACTCATTCTCCTTTGCCTCCCCCCATTCCACTCCATTGAAAAGCTTTTTCTTGACTCTTATGTAAAATATCTTGGCCCCTTCTTCCTCTCCTCGCTTTTCCTCCCAGTACTTTCCTTTATCATCCATTGACTCCATCTTTTTACTATATTATACCATCATATTCTGCTCCTTCCTGTGCCCTGTCTATATATGCTCCTTCTAACAGCTCTTATAAATGAGAAAGTTCATACGAGTTATTAGTATCTTTTTCCCATGCAGGAATACAAACAGTTCGATATCACTAAATTCCTCATGGTTAATCCTCATCCACCACCTCTATGGTTCATCAGAGTCCTGTACTTGGAGATCAAACTTTCTGTGCAGCTCTGGTTCTTTCAGTAGGAAAGTTTGAAAGTCCCCTGTTTCATTGAAAGTCCATCTTGTCTCCTGAAAGAGGATGTTCAATTTTGCTGGGTAGTTGATTCTCGATTGTAAACCAAGATCTTTTGCCTTATGGAATATCAAATTTCAATCCCTACGAGCCCTTAACGTAGATGCTACCAGATCCTGTATAATCCTGACTATGGAGCCTTGGTAGTCACATTGTTTGTTTCTGGCAGCTTTTAGTATTTCCTCTTTGACTTGGGAGTTTTGGAATTTGGCTATAAAATTCCTGGAAGTTTTTTGTTTGGGATCATTTTCAGGAGGTGATTGGTGAATTCCCTCAATTTTTATGTTACCCTCTGTATCTCAGGAGATTTTGCTGTATTATTTCTTGAAAAATGAAGTCTAGGCTCTTTTCCTGGTCATGACTTTCAGGTAGCCCAATAATTTTTAAATCATTTCTTCTGGATCTGTTTTTGAGGTAAGTTGTTTTTCCAGTGAGATATTTCACATTTTCTTCTAATTTTTGGCTTTTTTTGGGGGGGGGGGGAGTTTTATATCTTCCTGGTTTCTCGCAAAGTCATCAGCTTCCTTTGATTCCATTCTGCATTTGAAGGAGTTATTTTCTTCAGAGAGTTTTTTTTAATCTCCTTTTCTAGCTGGCCAATTCTGCTTTTTAAGGCATTCTAATTTGCCTTTTGTTTTGCTTTTTCCATTTGGCCTAAACTGGTTTTTAACATACTATTTTCTTCAGTATTTTTTTTTATATCTTTCACCAAGCTGCTGATTTGGTTTTCATGATTGTTCTGTATTGCTCTCATTTCTCCTCCCAATTTTTCCTCCACTTCCCTTAATTGCTTTTCAAAGTCTTTTTTGAGCTCATCCATAGTCTGAGCCCATTTTCTATTTCTCTTGGAAACTTTGGATTCAGAAGTTTCAATTTTGTTGTCATCTGAGTATGTATTTTGATCTTCCATGGGGCCAAAGCAATCTTCTATGATTAGATTCTTCTTTTTTCTGTTTAATTATTTCCTCAGCCCAAAACTAATTTACAGCACTTCCATGGCTTTGGTGGTTTTTGGGGGGGTACACCCCACTGGGACTTTTATTCCTCCAAGGTCTTATGCTCTTTTGCCTGTGCTTTGATATGTAGATGACTACAGGCACTCCCCTCTGCCCTGGAACTATAAGGAGGATCCCTCCTATCTTAGTATGGAAGGCCAAACTGCAACCTGGATCTGAGTGTGGGCAACCAGCAGCGTCCTTCCCCAGAGAGAGTAGAGAGATTTCTGAAGTCTCCCTGACCCCCTTATCATATCATCTGTGGACTGTGCTCTGGAGGTGCAGGTGATTCCCACTGCAGGTTCTTGCCGCAGGGCTGTTCTGAGGCCGGTGTTCCTCACTCCACACTCATTCTGGTGCAGCAGAGTTCTCTCACTTCCCCTTCAATCTGTTCCTGGTGATCCCCAGGCTGGGCTGGGCTGGGCTGGGCTGTGACCACAGCTTTTTTCCCAACCCCTGGTCCCGGTGAAACACTTTTCCTGCCAATCTTCTAATTTGTCTTGGACTGGGAAAATGTATAACTCAGTCATTCTGTGTGTTCTACTCCCTCTAAATTTTGGCTAGAGTCATACTTTGATGGCTTTTGGAGTTTTTTGGGGAAGGAGTTTCTGGGAAATGTTGCCTTCATCCTGCCATCTTGGCTCCACCCCCCCCCCCCAATCATAAGGAATTTAATAAGATTAAACTCTTTATCTTTCTATTTGGGAAGATGAGACATGCATTGCTCAAATATTTGATCATCATTAAGACAGAAGGAATCTACATAGAAACAGGGTACAGGAGTGAGCTGATCATATTGGGATAATATAAAAAATGGATAGGAAAAAAAGATTGATGGCCCAGGAAAGAAGAGGAAGAATGGAGAAAATTACCTCACATAAAAGAGACATGCAAGTAAGAGTTTTTACAGTGCAGGGGAAAATGGACAGGATAAGCAATGATTAAATATTATCTCTAAATTGTTTCAAAAAATATAAACATATAGATACTCAATTAGCAATAAAATTCTATCTTACACAATATAGAAGTAGTAAGGGAATGGGATAAGAGAAAGGAGAGGAAAATAATAAAAGGGAGGGCAGACAAAAGAAGTTAGTGATCAGAAACAAAATAGTACTTAGAGGAGGGAAAGAATAGAAGAAAGAGAGAAGGAAAAAAATCACAAGCAAATAGAACAAAGGGGAAATATAGTTAGTAATGATAATTGAAAGTGAATGGAATAAACTCAACCATAAATGGTTGATAGCAGAAAGGATTAGAAACCAGAATCCAATAATACATTGTTTACAAGAAACACATTTAAAACAGAGGGCAAACAGAGTTAAAATAAGGGGCTGGGGGAAAATTATTCTGTTTTATATGTCATAAAAAAGGCAGGGGTGAAAAAGCAAATACAAAGCAAAAGCAAAAATAGACCTAATTAAAAGAGATAACCAGGGGAAATTATATCTTGCTAAAAGGAACCAGAGACAATAAAGTAATATCAATACCAAACATATATGCACCAAATGGCATAGCTTCTAAATTCTTAAAAAAAAAAGTTAAATTACTTATAGGAGGAAATAGAGAAACTTTACTAGAGAGGAAACATCAACTACCCTCCCCCCCTGAGCTAGATAAGTCTAACTATAAAATAAATAAGAAAGAGAACAAGAAAATCAATAGAATCTTAGAAAAGTTAGATATTATAGACCTCCGAAGAAAATCAAATGGAAATACAAAGGATTATACCTTTTGCTCACCTATACGTGGCACTTTCAAAAATTGACATTGTATTAGAATATGAAAGTCTCACAAGCAGATGTAGCAAAGAAGAAACATTAAATTCACCCTTTACAGATAATAATGCAATAAAAATTATATTTAATAAAGTGCCATGTAAGTATAGTATATACCCATAAAAAAATCATAAAAATAATCAACAATTTCATTAATGACAAGGACACAGCATTTCAAAGTTTGTGGAGTACAGCCAAAGTAATACTTAGGGGAAAATTTATATCTCTAAATGTATATATTTAATACAAGAGAGAAAAAAGCAGATCAATGGAACTGGAAATGCAAAAAACCCAAAAAAGACAAATTAAAAACTTCTAATTTAATACCCAAATCTTGAAAATCAAAGGAGAGTTTAATAAAATTAAAAGTAAGAAATCCATCAAATTAATGGACAAACTCAGGAGTTGGTTTTATGAAGAAAAAAACACATTAAATAGATAAATCTTTGGTTAATATAATTTAAGAAAAGCAAATTACTCATATCAAAAATGAAAAGGTTACATGCAACCCCAATGAAAGTGAAATTAAAGAAAATATTAAGAACAATTTTGCCCAATTATATGCCAGTAAAACTGACAATCTAAGTGAAATTGATGAATATTTACAAAAATGTAAATTACTCAAATTAACAGAAGAGGAAATAGAATACTTAAATAATCCTAGAATAATTTTAGACACAGAAAATGAGCAAGCCAATAGTGAGCTCCCTAAGGAAAAAAATCCTCAGGGCCAGATGGATTCCCAAATGAATTCTATCAAATATTTAATGAACAATTAATCCCAACACTATGTAAACCATTTGAAAAAAAAAAACAAACAGGTGAGGAGTTCTATTAAATTGTTTTATGACACAAATAATGTTTTGATAACTAAACAAGGTACAACAGAAATAGAGAAAAGAAATTATAGACAAATTTTGTTTGATAAATAACACAAACATTTAAATAAAAAGGTAGAGATATCTCTATCTCTATCTCTATCTCTATCTTTATCTCCATCTCCATCTCCATATCTATCTCTTTATCTATCTCTATCTCTATCTCTATCTCTATCTCTATCATCTCTATCTCTATCTCTATCATCTCTATCTCTATCTCTATCTCTATCTCTGTCTCTATCTCTATCTCTATCTCTATCTCTATCTCTATCTCTATCTCTATCTCTATCTCTATCTCTATCTCTATCTCTATGTATGAACAGGAAGGGTCTATGCCAGGAACATACAGTTGGTTTAATACTAGGAAAACTTTTAATATAATTGACTGTAGTTAACAATAATTTTTAAAATATTCATAAGATTATTTCAATAAATATAGGAAAAGCTTTTGATAAAATACAGTACCCATTCCTGTTAAAAACACTAGAATGAAAAGGTCAATGAAGTCTTTTAAAAATGATTAGTAATATCCATTTAAAACAAAGAGCAAGCACTATCTGAAATAGTGATAAACTTGAAGCCCTCCCAATAAGATCAGGAGTGAAACAAGAATGTTCAATATTACCAGTATTATTCAATATTGTATTAACTAGTGCTCTCTATAGCAATAAGATAAGAAAAAAAAGAAATTGAAAGAATATAAATAGGCAATGAGGAAACAAAACTATCATTCTTTGTAGATAATATGATGGTATACTCTCAACTACAAATATCCAAAACAAAGAGCAACTGTAGCAACTTTGCAGGGTAAAAAATAAACCCACACAAATTATCAGCATTTTTATAGACTACCAGAAAAACCCAACAGGAAAAAATAGAGAAATTCCATTTAAAGTCATTGCAAAGAATATAAAACACTTGGGAGTCTACTGCCTAAGATAAAACCAGGAATTATACAAACAAAATTATAAAATGTTTTTCATACTAATAAAGACAGATCAAAACAATGGGGTATATTTTAATTGCTTATGGGTAGACTGAGCCAATATAATAAAAAATGACAATTCTACCTAATTTCATTTATTTATTCAATGCTATACCAATTAAATTACTAAAGAACTATTTTATGGAGCTAGAAAAAATTGGAACAAAATTCATCTAGAAGAATAAAAGGTCAAAAATATCAAGGGAATCATTAGGAAAAATGTTAAGGGCAGATTTCATATTATATTACAATGAGGGGATTATCAAAATAATCTGCTACTGGCTAAGAAATAGAATGGATAGAATGGTAGATTAGTATTTATTAGGTAAACAATACCCAGTAGTAATTGATTATATCAAAATAGTGTTTGGTAACCAAAGATCCAAGCTTCAGGCATTAAAATTACTGGGAAACAGTAAAGTATTTTGGCAGACATAGGTATAGACTAACATATTAAACTTTATACCAAAATAAGATAAAAATGAATAAATGATTTATAACAAAAGGGTGATATCATAAGTAATAAAGGGAATGTCTGAAAACATATATGTTAGATCTATGGATAAGGGAAGAGTTTTTGACCATACAAGAAGTAGAGGGAACTACAGAAAGTAAAATAGATAATTTTCATTATATGAAATTAAAAAAGCTTCTTTTAACAAGCAAAATTAATGCAAGCAAAATTAAAATGGAAATAGGAAACTGGGAAAAATTTTGCACTAAGTTTCTCTGATAAAGGCTTCAATTCCCAAATATATATAGGGAGCTGAGCTACATCCATAAAATAAGAGCCATTCTCTCTTGGTAAATTGGCAGTTTTTAGAAAAAAATCAAAGCTATCAATAGTCACATAAAAATTCTCTAAAGTACTACTAGTTACAAAAATGAAAATTAAAACACCTCTGAGATACAATCTCATCCTTATCAGATTGACTAATGTGGCTGAAAAGGAAAATGACAAATGCTTGGGGTTAGGGGAAGTTTGAAAATATTTGGATGCTAATGCACCATTGATAGAGTTATGAACTATTCCAACCATTTTGGACAACAATTTGGAACTATGCCTAAAGGGCTACAAAACTGCATACCCAACAGTACCACTTACCAGGTCTGTTTCCTAAAAGTGATTTAAAGAAAAGAGAAAAGGACCTATTTGCACAAAAATACTTATAGCAGTCTTTTTTTGTTGTTGTTGTAAAAGAATTGGAAATAAAGGGAATTCCCATCTACTGAAAAAAGTCCAAACAACTTATGGTAAATGGTTATGATGAAATACTATTATGTCATAAGAAATGATGAGCAGGATGGTTTCAGAAAAACCTGGGAAGCTTACAGGAAATGATGCAAAGTGGACTGAGCAGAACCACATAGTACACAGTAATAGTACTGGGAAAAACTTATCTACTCTGATCAAGATAATTCCAAAGTACCCATGATGAAAAGAGTTATCCAATCCAGAGAGAGAACTGATCAACTTCTAATGCAGATTGAAATATACTTCTTATTTTTATTACATTTTATTCTTTTGTCTGTGTTTTGTAACATGGTTAATATAGAAACAAATTTTATATGACCTCACATGTAGAAGTGAAATCAAACATTTTGCCTTCCCAAGGAAGGGGAAGGGGAAGGAAACAGGGAGAAATAATGGAACACAAATTTTTTAAATGATTATTAAAAATTCTTTTTTACATGCAATTAGGAAATATTTAATGAAATAAAAATTTTAAATGCAAGGAAAGAATTATTTAATATGTGTATTTTAAATAGAGATTAATATCATTCTTATAAATCAAAAAATTAATAAAACATTATGGTTCTATTCCTTTTTAAATATGGAAAATATACTTGATTCTATTTAGGCATGGTAATAATGTATATGTATGAAGGAGAACCATAACATGCTTAAATTGTCTTCCTGAAAATGCCACATTATATATGAATTGTTCTTGAACATTATTGTTTTAGAAATGTACATATTTTAGTTGATCTCATACTCATAGCATAGATGATGAGTTACAATTCTGATAAGAAATAGTTTCCATACCTTTATATCTAGTTTTATTTTCTGTGCAATGATCTTAACTGAATAGGTTATTTGTGTTAATTTCTAGTTTAAAATTTTTTTTTTAGGTTTTTTGCAAGGCAATGGGGTTAAGTAGCTTGCCCAAGACCACATAGTTAGGTAATTATTAAGTGTCTGAGGCCAAATTTGAATTCAGGTACTCCTGACTCCAGGGCTGGTGCTCTATCCACTGTGCCACCTAGCTGCCCCACAAACATATTTTTCTTGATTTATAGTTGAGGTGCCATTTTTAAGCTGGTTACTTTTCTCATAAAATTAATTTCAAGAGGTAAAAAAAGGCATTTAAACTTAAAAAAAAATTCCAAACTATGCGTGGCTAGGTGGTGTAGTAGATAGAGCACTGGCCCTGGAGTCCAGAGGACTTGAATTCAAATCTGGCCTCAGACATTTAATAATTGTCTAGCTGTATGATCTTGAACAAGTCACTTAACCAAATTGTCTTGCAAAAATCAAAACCAAAAAGAAATGCAAAAAATAAAAAGCCATTACATTCATTACATGAACTGTAATGAAATTCTTTCATTTTACTCATTATTAGGAATAAATGTCTAGTTTTAGTCTATTTTTGAAAGAAGCTATAGAAAATTAAGTAAAAGAGCAACAAATATTCCAAAAGGGATAAGAAATATATGGAGAGGGACCAACTAGGTGGTGCAGCAGATAGAGCAATGGCCTTGGAGCCAGGAGGACCTGAGTTCAAATCTGATCTCAGACACTTAATACTTACTTAGCTTTGTGACTTTGGGAAAGTCACTTAACCACATTGCCTTTCAAAAAAATTAAAAAACATATATGGAGAGATGAAAGAAGTTAAATTTGCTTGACTTGAACCGCCCCCCCCCCAAAAAAAAAAGGCAAGATGGGAGGAGTAAGTTACTTGTCATTCTCAAGCAAAAGGAAGATAATAAGAAAGAAGTCTCATATTTCCATTGGATGAATGGTAGACAATTACAATAAGTGAAATTTTAGTTAGATATCATGTAGAAAGTTTATACTGTATAACAAGACAGATTGATTAAACCAACATCTTAGAATATAAGAATTTCAATGAGTACTTTCATTCAGGATCATCTCATTTATTAGTTGTATGTTTTTTTAGGAGCTATACCTTACCATACCATAGCTCTTTTGGGGGCACTTCCTTCAGAGCCAATTTAGAAGACATCCAAAAGCAAACAAACAAATGAATAATTTAATAGATAAATAAATAAAAAGCAGATATTAACTTTATACTTTGATTTTTGACCTGAATTAGGTTTACTTTTGTTAACTTGAACACACTCTTAAAATCAAGTGAATTATCAAAAGATAAATATCTGTTCAGATATTTACAACAAAACCAAAAAATCCACCAATTTTATAAAACTATGACCTTACCAATAAAGATATTCAAGAGATATTATGGTTACTAAAGTCATTTTTCAGGTGATCCATGGGGATCACATTACTGGACAAAAGAATCACTTTTAGGGAGATCACACTCATTTGGTTATTTAATTCAATTCCACAAGGACTTATGTGCAAGATACTTTGTTAGATAATGGGGATATAAAGACAAAAATGACCAAAAAATTCTACCAAACCAAACCAAACCAAATCAAACCAAACAAATGAACAAAAGCACCCAAACCCCTACCCTCAAGATTTTTACATTCCAATTTCCAGTATGTTTACCAGAAAATCAGTCATATTACCTTATATGTTAGTCACGTCCTACATATGAAGGAGGATTAAAATTCTGAAACAAGTTAGATTGTAAAGGAAGATGGAGTGTTTAGATGCTTGTGGTTACTCACAAACAAAAGAGGCCATTATCTATCTTGAGAGTAATTTTCTAGGAGGCAGCGGCTGTACCAGATGACCTCCCAGGGTCAAGTCCTGCTGTCTAATCCTATTATGCTAATGAAGTTCATATATGCAGAGAGGAAATGTGTATTGTTGCAGGGAGAAGCAAGTATAACTGGAAACTGCCTGCCGGCCAGTTTGCCACTTACAGTAAGCGAGCATTAACCTTGTTTGTTAACATTTTTCTACCAAGAAAAGTGGAGTGAGCCAAAGGATGTTTCCTTTGCATTATATGACATGAGAGAAGTTATTGCTGAAGCATTGACAGGATAGTCAAAAAGACAATAAGAGTAATGGCAAGCAACAAAATGATTTCCTTTGTTCTAAATACAGGGTGGCAGCAGACAGCTATATTTGACCAAGTGGTTGACCATCCTCAATATTAATTTTCAGTGAGCTAGCAAGTCAGCTTAGGGCTAATATTTAAAATATGGCAATAGTTCTGTACAGTATGAAAGTTTTAGGATTACAGGAAGGCAGCTAAATTAATCACTGCTGGCTAGATTCAGTATGATCATGGCAGAGGTTTGGATTTATTTTTTCATTAGCATATTATCGATTGGAACAATTAGAACGAGCAGGCCTGAAATTCCCAGGATATCACAAAATCAGCAGCTGCATTTTTCTTCAGTTGCTGGCGACATATGTGATGTAAATTTGCCAATTACCAAGATACAATGGTAGATGTACATCAGTGGTGAAGCCTAGTGTTTGCAGCCTGGAGTGTCCTGGGACAAAAGATAAAATAACATTTTATCTCTGAGAAACTTATTAAATCTCTTGTATTTCTTATTGTCCTTTTTTATATCACAAAAATATGGCAAATTCATTGCAAGCTCAACATCTTTATAACTAGGATCATTTTCCTTATAAATCTTCACTGTTGTTGAAGATTTCTGTTATCTCGTGTTTCATACCTAAATCTTCATTCTATTTTTCCTTATGTTATATGTCTTCATTTATTTTGGACTCTCTCACACAGTCTATTGTCCTTTTTCTTTCCCTGGACTGAGAAAAGGTCATAATAGATTTGCAATAAAATTCTCCAGTGAAATTTGCATTGGAAACACCAATCCCCCTCCCCCCCCAAACACACACATACCCAACTCCTCCCCATGTTCAGTAGCAGCATGTTCCTGTCAACATAATTTATGGATATTTTCAATGGGAAAAAGCTTAGTCCCCCATCACAACCATGAGATACTTAATTATTTAAAATGTGTTCAACTTTTCAACAAGAAATATGGCAACACATTGGACTTACTATAAACAATTGAATATACCATAGATCATCTGGTTTTAAGTCCTTATTAGTAAGGCTGTTGCACTGGAAGGCTCACTTTGTCCTGATTTGATCCTTACAAATGGTTTTTAAAATGAGAGGCTACATTAGTGAAAGTTTCTATAAGTTACCAGAATCTGAAATAAAGAAAAAGGAGGAAAAATAAATAAATGAAATTGTCTCCAAAGAGGCACAGTTTGAGAGAGGGGGAAAATCTCCAGCAGAAGTGAATTTAAATGAATAAAGCATCATAGGATCTATAGGATCTCATGATCCTATGCTCATAAGATGATAGGATCTATAGATGGAAGAAATAATAAAACCCAGGTCCCTCATCTTATAGATCAAACTAAGGTTCAGAGAGGTGAAGCCATTTGTCCCAAATACAAAATCTCTTAGTAAGTAGCTGAACTGCAGTTAGACCCTTGATCCTTTGATGGCATTATCCAGAGATTCGGGGATCTTACTGTTTCCAAGGTGAGTATGTATTTATGGCACTGAAAATTAATCCAATTTATCAAAAAGTAAGAAAGGTTAGGAGAAAAACCTACTTGGCTTGAAAATGTATAAAAAAGGTTAAATATAGGTATGACTTTTATACAAAAGGGAAAAAAGGACAGGTCACCAAAGAAGTAGAAGAGCAGTATTCTAGAGATTTGAAAATTTTTTAGCACCAGTGAAGGAAGTGAACCAACTTAGGAGACATACTTATAAGAGAAAAAGAGAAACTTTCTTTAAGGCATTCCACACAAAAAAAGAATTAAAAAAAGCCTTTTTTCAGATATACATAGAAAGCTAATGAATAGCACTAAAAGGACTATTAACTTTTTTTGTCAGTCTTTTAAAAAGTTCAGCTGTGATCTCAAAAACTAACAACAAAAGAAATGGAAGGCAGGAAATCAAGTGCAAATAACAAAACATCTATAGATTCTACAGGCTGCAAATAAAGAAATCAACAGGACCAGATGAATTAAATACAGTTTTTGAGAATTGGCCAAAATCTTTAGGTAACATCTATCATTTAAAAAAAAAATCAAGAATGAAGAAGGATCAATGAAGAATCATCTTTAAGAACAGGAACAATGATGAATTGAAATGATTGCCTATCAATTCAAGACTTTAATACCAAGGCAACAACAATGATAACAATAATAAATAATAACAAACTATAAACATAGAGTTTAAGGGAGTTAGAAGTTATGTTTGGCTTACTATTCATGTTCACATCAAAGCCACCCTTTAAGCCTGCTATTTGACTTGTAACCTTATTCATTCTCATCCCAGTTTCTAAGGCACTCAAGGGATATTCTTGGATAAATTAATACATTACTAAAGCTTGAACAACTTTTCCATTAATTAATTAGGTTCTAAGTCCTACTCAAATTTATTAAATAATATCTATTTTTTGAGATATTTTTCTATTATACTTTATCTCTCTCCTGTCCTTCCTTGCCTTCTTCTTTCCCTTCCAACCTCTCTCTTCTCTTTTCCTTCCTCTTTCTCCCTCTTTCCCCTCTCTGTCTTTTTCTCTTCTCATACATATATATGTATGCTCATACATATATATGTAATATATGTAAAAAGGCTCTCAGAAACATTAAGTTACTGACTAAGCAATTTATTTACAGTATAATAAAAATCTAAGATATAAATAATCAATTACAGTGTAAAACTTTTGAGGAAGATCATAATTAACCATCATTTCTAGACATTACTGCTACTTCTAATTAATTATCAATTATGGAAGTATAATATTAACTTAATTAGCAAAGAAAAGTTGCATGAGTCAAAATATTTACTAAAGACACTTTAGGAAAATCCAAACAAACAAACAAATTAAAAAGACTTGGAATTTCCCTGAAGGATGTGGAAAATTTGTGATTGTTTATATGGTGACAAGAAAGGTTTACAACATGAAAATATGAGTTAAGTCAAACAAGAAATGGAAAGCTTGCACACCATTAACATAATATGAAGATGACATTTATCCTTTTTTTTTTTTTTATCAAAGAAGACCATATCAGGGAGGTGATGCCACAACAAGCACATGAATTAGATTTGGGTAAGAGGATACTTTGCTAAGATACCAGCCTCACATTCTCCTCCAGAGTCATCTGGGTCCAGTGACCAGATATGAATCAGGATGACTAGAGATGACTCTGAATGAAAGGCAATCAATTAAGTGACTTGCCCAAGGTCACAGTAAGTGTCAAGTGTCTGATGCTAGATTTGAACTCAGTTCCTCCTGACTCCAAGGTCAGTGTTCTATCGCTGTGCCATATAGCCACCCGATTAACATGATAAATATCAAGAAATAACAGGGAGGTGACTGAAAATGTAGCTTGTCTGCAAAAATGAAAAGCATCAAAGATGGATAAGACCCATAAATAAAGACTGAAATACTTCTGTGATAGGAGCAATATCTACCAGGGTTTCTTCCTTTTCTTTTACAACATGGTTTAGTTTTTCCTAAAAGTTGACAAAGCTATATCCATGACCCAATTGACTCGTTCATGAAGCTTCCTGATCATGTAAGAGCATAAATAGTCCAATAGTCCAACCCACTTGGAGCTGGAGTTCTCTGACTTAGGTAAACAATGGAAGGTCATAGAGTTACCCTACCTTGCCCTGCAGATCAGTTATTTCTCTCTGGAGATGAAGGGACCTTGTCTTTAATTACTAAGTATCACTATATTCTTCTGGTTTAGCTTTTCTATTTTAAGGTTAAGTAAATCTTTTTATTAATGATCAATGACTTAAAAGTGCTTTATTTTATTCTCGAATTTAATTTTAACTAACAAGCTACCAACATTAGACTGGTCCTTAACAATTTTGCTAGCAAAACGTTTTACAGCTTACATTTAGAAACAAGTCCTATCCAGTCTTTCTTATAAGAAGGTAATGTATATCTGTTACTCAAAGATAAGAATACTTCCAAATATAAGTCAGTTGTTTGTTCACAGCTTGTATCACTCTCTGTATCTTTCTCTCTATATCTTTCTTTTTTTTTTTTTTAAGGTTTTTGCAAGGCAAATGGAGTTAAGTGGCTTGCCCAAGGCCACACAGCTAGGTATTTATTAAGTGTCTGAGACCAGATTTGAGCCCAGGTACTCCTGACTCCAAGGCCGGTGCTTTATCCACTACGCCACCTAGCCACCCTTCTCTATATCTTTCTATCTATACATACACACATATGGAAATTATATATTACCTGAAGAACATGAAAGCTATGATCAAACATCCCAGGGATATAAAGAACAATTTATCAGTTTGGTGATTATTTTTAAAAATTTTATTTTTTATTTTTTCAATTACATGCAACAGTAATTTTCAACAGTCATTATTTTGCAAGGTTTTGAGTTTTTGTTTGGTAATTATTGAACATGTTGACTGAAAGCATCATAATATTTATGCTGCCTTTGTTGAATGTAAAACCTTGTCTCAGTTTCATAATCATGCCTAATTTTTGTACTGTAAATATATAAAATAGATGCAATCATAATGAGAACATTAGAGTATCTGATGTTCACATGGAAAACTGTTATCTATTTAAAACATACCACCACCAAGAATAATGCCAACAATAATTTATCAAATGTGGCATTTTATAGGGAGATAATTCAAGTATACTATCATTTTCCTTAAATCCATTATTATCTTTCTTAAATAGAATTAATTATGTTTTTCAAATTAAATAGGCAATAGAACCCAAACATCTTATTAATCACTTAATAGCCTGGGATGTTAGCATGCTATATATTGTTCTCCAAGTCCCTCAACAAACCTCATCTCCTCCCCCAACACACACAAAATTATTTTATGTGATCTTTCTTCAGTGATATCAAAATGTAATTTGGACTTGTAAAATTCTTATTATATTCTAGTATTTTTAATAGGAGTTGCTTTGTCAAAACTACAGTACCTTCACTTTTCATAGTACAAAGAGCCTTTAAAATATAGAGACATAGCAGATCAAAATTGTTAAAGAATAGGATGAAGCATATGTCACTCCTGTTGATCTATATGTCATTACAGGGCTACTAAGAATGTGTTCAATGAGCTTTCTGCAAATGAGCTTACATAGTAATACTTTTATTCAAACATAAAAGCAACCATTTTATCATCTTGTTTAATAGTTCATAGAGTATGAAATATAAAATAATAATAATAACAGGATAGTGACTTTCCCCAGAAATGTTTTTATCAGAATTCCATTGAAAAAGTTTTGAAGAATAAAATCATGATGATTAATAATTATAATAATAACTGAGCATTTTTTTACACATTATCTCTTTTGATCCTCATAGCAACCCTGGTAACCAGTACAGTTTTTATCAACCCCATCTTAGAGATGAAGAAACTAAAGCTGAGAATTGATATGCAACTTGCCCATGGTCAAAAACCCATTAAGTATAATAGGTTGGATTTGAACCTTATTGACCATAAATCCAGCCTTTTATCTAATATTGAACAACAGAGTTGAGCTAAACTTCAATTTCTAAAATTTCCCTGAGAATCACATTCTGCATAGGAAACGTGATCTGTGGTCCTAGCAGATCAAACCAAGCCAGACCAAAAGCAGAAGAGTAATCCTATATATAGAGAGGGTAATTCTTTAAAAAGCAAATATGCTATTTTGGTTCATAAATAGGAATAAATAATGGAAGACAAAGGTTATCTTTCTCAAGGTTACATGAAACATAGAACATAAGGGATGGCTGGGTGGCATAGTGGATAGAGTACCAGCCCTGTTGTCAGGAGTACCTGAGTTCAAATCTGGCCTCAGACACTTAATAATTACCTAGCTGTGTTACCTTGGGCAAGCCACTTAACCTCATTCCCTTGCAAAAACCTAACAAAAAAAAAAGGACATAAGTATAGGAGTCAAGAGAGCTGGTTTCTATTCTTAATTCTGCTAGTAACTATTTGCTCTTGGTTAAATCAAGTAATTCCCTTTGTTCCCTTTTTTCACACATGTAGTATGGACCATATGATCCGTAGTAGTCACTAGATAATTCAGTGAGCAGATAGAATGTTGAGCCTGGTGTCAAGAAGAACTGAATTCAAATTCAATTTCAGATACTTACTAGATGTATGATCCTGGGAAAAATCATTTAATCTCTTTTTGCCTCTGTTTTCTCAACTCAAAATGAGACTAACACTAGTATCTACCTTGCAGGGTTGCTATGAAGATTAAGTGAGATATTTGTAAAGTCTTTAGTTCGATGCTTAGCCCAAAGTAGTAAATAAATGCTAAACCCTGACTCCCTTCCCTACCCTTCTCTTTTTCAAACTCCGTAGGCTGATATCCACCCATGGGCTGGAAATTCTTAGAGCTATGGGTTAGGTAGGTATTGTGCATGGAAATATTGAAGATGACTGAGAGAAGAACTATAAGGATGAATTAATTCAATGAGGATAGAGACCTGTAAAGATCTCAAGGAGCTAGGAAAACTGAACTTGGAAAAGAGAATACCAAAGAGATGATTTTTGAACTATTATTGACCACATACTTTTGGTCATTAGAGAAAGTGAACGCTGTTCTCTAAGGAGTCTAGAACATAAAGAAAGAGAAATGAAGGAAATGAAATTATTATGCAGTGAAGAAAATAAAGTTGAATGGGATCCCCTGAGAAGCTACTGGTGCTCCTTAATCAGAGGGTCTTAATAACAATTATTCATCTGTCAAGATGACTTTGGGATTGCTGGTCCTGACTGCAGGCAATTGAAAAGACTAAATGTCTATTCAGTATCCTATCCATCCCCATGATTCTTCGCTAGTATAATATTATGCATAAATAGTGTAATACCAAATTACCCCATTTATACATTTTATGTATCTATTAATATGGGCAACAGCTTCCTTTCCATTTTCCTAGCAAAGTTTTGAATACAAATGTAACTCAGACTTTCCCCATTACAACTCTCCATTCAGAGCTAATTGCCTTGCAGAACACTTAAGGAGTCATTTTTCATTATGATGGTGAGCAAGGGGAAGGCAGATGGCACAGTAATTTTATTGATTTGATGATCCTTGCCTAACACGTTGAATAAATGGAATTCAATGTATGGTCACTGCATTCAGGGTCTTAGGATACTTGACTTTAGTTCAAATTGTGTCAGACAATAGTTTTCAGGGAACAAAATGTCGCTTTCTCCTTAAAGCCTTTAAATGATTTTCTTTCTCTATTCAGAAGTCTCCCAAATCACCCTTTCATTCCCTTTTGGGACCTTCTGGACTGATCTAAGCCTGAGAGCAGGGAAGGGAGTGAGCAAGTATTTGTTGTTAATACAACTTATTTGTTTGAGATATCTGACCACTGAGACCAGAGCGATAATGATACACATATACTTCATTTGAATGAACTTCGATTGTGTCCAAGGAAGAGAGAAGGTAGAAAGTACAAAGATCACTCTCCTTTCAGATATGTAAACATCTTTCTGTTTTCAAAGAGTTAATGCATTTCGTAGTATCTCATTGCTTGCAATACTACTGCAACTCTTAAAAAATAAATTGATATTAAACACGAAAGGACTATGGATAACTGTCACTGCATAATTTTGTAGGAGAGAAACTGAGGCATATAGCTACATAAAAGTCATATGTCCTTATGTGCACTGGGTGAGGTTCATTTCAACGAATCTCATCTGGCCATGCATAACTTTGTTAAGAGAATATTCCAAGTTTTCTGGTTCTCTCAGGGCAAGCATGCTTAGTCACTAAAATAACTGTTCAAGAGGAAAATGGAATCATTGCCCTGGAGATGCTTAGTCCCTAACTGGAAGTTTCCTTACTATTTCCAGTTACTTGCAGGATAGATAAGCTGACGATGAGTAGGAGTCTGAGGGCACCCTCAGTCTGCTGCTGGGGAACCTTCTTGTTTGGATTAAATTGTCAGAATGGAGGAAGAAGAGAAGGCACCTAGCTTTCACTGAGCTGCCAATCAACATCAGGCCATCGGATCAATCAATTAAACTATAATATCCATCTTATAAGTTGCAAGACATTTCATATCTTGATATGTGTTTTATATGTTCTTTAACAATTTCTGCTTTCTCGGTAGTATAACATTCCTAACCCCCCAGTACCCTCATGTAAAACTCTCAACACTTGTGATTAAGAATTAATTAAAAAGAAAACTTCGGGTTTTTCAATGATTTTAAATAGTGGTACACTTGAAAAAAAATTACAGTCAACTTCTAGCATATGGAGCAGTGACTGAATTTACATTCTTACTTTGTGGCTAGATCTATACATCCTTAGTTGTTTGGTTGCATCAAAGACAGCTCCTCTCTTTTAAGCAAATATTTGTAAGGTGTAAGTTTGGCTTTGTACGTTGATTTGTTGAATTGCTTCCTTGATGATAGTACACTACAGACCATTTGGGTTGGTGGCCTATGGACATTGTTGGCAAAGGTTTGAAAGGGAACCGCAGGGCTCTGTAACCCTGTATAGTCATTTGATTAGTCTTCTTGTGTGAATGTCATTTAGCTTTGAGAGTTAAAATGTGGACAGTCATTTACAATCCAGTGAGATTTAGGGGAAGTTATTTATTTTCATGATTCAATATAGAAAATTAGTGTTAAAGTTAGACAGACTATATGCACTTAAATGAGATCACATGGGATCACAGATTTAGGGTAAAAAAGAACTTTACAAATCATGTAGCCTGGGGGGTGGTTAGGTGGCACACTGGATAGAGCACCAGCCCTGGAGTCAGGAGTACCTGAGTTCAAATCCAGCCTCAGACACTTAATAATTACCTAGCTGTGTGGCCCTGGGCAAGCCACTTAAGCCCATTTGCTTTGCAAAAACCTTTAAAAAAAAAGTCACGTAGCCTAATCCCTTTGTGAGATTCAAAATTATTGAGTGATTTGCCTAAGGTCACTCAAGGAGTAAGATGGCCAGTGTAGGATTTGAATCCTGCTCTTTTAGATTCAAAACTAACACTCTTTTCATGCTTCTACCACATAGGAAAGCAATGAAAACTCAAATCAAAGAAGAAGAAAAGCTTTCTGATTGATTTAAAACAAGCCATACTGAACATATCACTTGATATATTGCTTGGTGGCATCAATGACCAATGCTTTGATTTTCATTGCTCCTCAAAGCTGAAGTACTACATTTTAATAGATATATTCTATAAAAGATACAAGAGCCTATTTTACATTTTAAACCCATGAAATGTAGCTTGGATTCTATGTGAAATAATATTATATGGGAAACCATAAAACCCACTGTATCAAAGTTTATAGAAGTGAAGTCAACTTTTCTTTAGTTCTTAGCAAAGTTTATAGTGGGAAACTACTTATATTTCTTATCTCTATACTGAAAAAAGTTCCCATTTTAAAAAAAATTGTCCCTTAAAGGCAATTATTTTATTCCTTTATTCTTTCAGTTATTTATTCAGCAATTATCTATTGAGGACCTATTAAATGCTAAGTAGTATAGGAGATACAAAAATGAAAAAGTTACAGATCTTAAGACACTCAGAAGTTCCTAAGTGAGAAGGGAAAAAGCATATATACAAATAACTAGTCCTAGGAGGAATGTGATAGTCTCACCAGAGTGGGGATAGAGCTAAAAAAAGACAAATACTGAAGACAGGAGCCTAGAGCTGAGGCAATTTAAAATATGATTATGATTTCACATATCTATCACTTCCATGATTTTAAATGTAAAAATTCTGTCCTCAGATCACAATATCCTGTCCTATCATAACTCCTAACTTCTAAATCTATTTTCTATTTTCTTTGAAACCTTCATTTTGTCTGTCCCTGTTCTTGCATTTCATCACTTTTCTTCAGATCTTTCTTCTCTTTGAAATCTTTTCGTTATAGTTTATACAGTTCAACTATAAACTGTCATCCAGGTCTATATCAATATCTACTATTTTCCTGATCCATTCATTTTTCTGGGCTGATTAGATACTATTTAATATCCCTCACTGCTATATGGGAATTTTTTAATGTTGTCTTTAATGACTTTAATCTCAGTTTTTACAAATTACTTTAAATTTTCTCTAAGTTTTCAACATCTTTCCCAATTTTTTCTCTATCATTAGATGATCTCTTCTACTTTATTGTCTTTGAGAATAAAGGTCTAGTAATGAACTATATACTTATTTTCCCAGGGTCAGACCAGATAAGATCAGAAGAGGTCATCAACATCATTGACCCCAGATCAATGAAACCTTGGCCTCAGCTATAAAGGACCTCTGACCCCATGGAGCACCCATAGTCCTGAAATTATAGATCTTTAATATAAGAACTATCTAAATATGGATGAAACATTCAATATGTTGAAACAAATCTTTTACGCAAGAATGCCTAGTTAATAAACAATAGTGTGGCACATGAATCCTTGTGGTATATGGTCCCTGAAATCCTTTCCGGAGGGATGCTAGTTCAACACAATCTTTATAATAATATTAAGTCATTATTTAATTTTTTAATTTTTTTAATCAAAAAAGATTATGCAATGGAGATTTTTTCAACACTTCCTTTTCAAGTGGATAAATCTTTAAGTATGACTGAATTTGCTGTTTTGCTTATATTCATATGGTGTCAACAATTCATGGGAGATATTTTTCTTTATGGATGATTGGCAACAAACAAATGATGCTATAATATTAAAAGTATTGAATAACTTTTTTGAATCTCATGATTTTTCCTGAAATGAATATCTTCATATTTTCATTAATGGTATAAAAGCAATAGTGGGTAAAACATTAGCAATAAGACTACTACTATTACTACTATTCCTACTACTAGTACCAGTGGTCATATTATTCACTGTCATGTACTTGTAGTTTTTTAAAAAAGGTTTAAGAATGTTTTTGATGAAGCAATAAAAAATGACTAATTTTATTAAACAATAACCCCTGCACACATGTCTTCAATATTCTATGATGAAATGGGAGATATACATAAAACATTTCTGCTGAAGTATGATGACTGTATTGAGGAAAAATAGATATGTGATTGAATGGAGAGTTGAATTTGCCACTTTCCCCTCTAGATCACTGTTTTTTTTTTAACAAATTATTATTATGTAGACATTTGACAAGATGTTTTCATGAAAATGAATAAAGTTAAACTATATCAGATTGCTTACAATCTCAGGGAGTGGTAAGGGGGAAAAGGAAGAGAATTTAGAATTCAAAATTTTAAAAAAAATATTAAAATTGTTTTTTACAATGTAATTGGGGGAAAGTATTATTTTTTAAAAAATTAGAGGTATCTAAAAATGAAATGTCTCACTTGTTGAATCACCAGTTTTATGGAATTTCAGAGAATTTTTGTTCAAGTATAATAATATGCCCTTAAGGTCCTTTCTAACTTTCATATTTTGTAATTATGCCATTTTCATTATTTATCTCTCAAAAAAAGAAGGAAAACAAATAAAAATATTTGTTACCAATGATTAAGTTTGAGCTTTTGAGTAAAAATGAAAATTCTGAAATGTGCCATCCTAGATTTGACTTCTTAAAACCTAGACTTTTCTGATAAGGTCATTGGTGGTATTAATGAATGTTGTTTTTTGGATATTATCTAATTAAATATGCTAACATCTGGAAAATCTGAATAACTCAGTGAACTAATATTTTCCAAATAACCAATGGATGATTTTATGAAATCATGCCTGGGTAAAAGAAAGACCAATGGATTTTTATGTAGTAGAGCATGAAAAGTTCATTCATGTCGTGGTTCTGATTTCGAATTGCAACTGACTTTGAAGAAAGCACCACTTGGCAAATTTTGATATAGTGCTGTTGAAAGAGAAATATTAGAGAAATATTTGTCTAGCCTTTACTGCAATATTAAAGAAGTATTATCCCTGCTTGTCTGGCATTTTCTGTGGGTCTCTGACTTCTTCCCCATTGTTCAGTTTAATCCTCTTCTCAAATGTAAATTAAGCAACCCTTCCCCCATCCCTCTTCCAGTGATCTGGCTCTTAGCCTTCCAAGTTGTTTGACTCATTTTAGTCAAGTCCAGATGGGTCACTTCTTCATTCCCCCCACCTTCCAACTCCTCCTGCAGAGGAAGTGGGCTAGGTTCCCTATATGAGTTCTGCCCACCCCCTTCTTCATGTGGGTTCCATGATGATCTCAGTTGAATCACCATCTTGTGGCTGTTTCCCTTTTCCCTTTCTTAACAGTTTTTAACTGTTCCTTAAATTTATCTTCTTCTTTTTTTTTAGATTTTTTTTTCAAGGCAATGGGGTTAAGTGGCTTGCCCAAGGTCACACGGCTAGGTAATTATTAAGTGTCTGAGGTTGGATTTGAATGCAGGTACTACTGATTCCAAGGCTGGCGCTCTATCCACTGTGCTGGCTAGCCGCCCCTTATCTTCTTAAAAAACAAAGAAACCTCACTCTCCTTACCTTGTGAAATAACTTACTTTTGATCTTTTGCAGTAACTGGTGAATTAAAATCTATGCCTTTTCTTACTCTCTTGAGTCAAAGAGCCTAGTGAATTTCATCACCCCAAATGAGCTCGTATTGATCCTTAAGACCCCTTCCCTAAGGCACCCCCCCAGCAACATAAGGGTGCCCCACATGAGGCTGAAAGTGGGCCTTCTCCTAGGCATCTGGCATGAGTATCACAGAAGGATACCCACAGTTATCTGAAAATGCTATTAAAATATTCCTCCTTTTTTCCAGCTACATATCTGTGTGAGGCTGAATTGAAATAACAAAGCATAATGATACAAAGCTGAAACAAAAACAAGAATTCAGCTATTAAAGGTGATATTAAAAACATTTGCAAAAAATTTAAACAGTGTCACTCTTACTTTCTCACTTTTTGGTTTTTTTTTGTTTCAAGAAGCAGTCAACAAACTTATTTTTCATAAAAATATTTATTTTAATACTTAATGGACTTCTTATTGAGAGAAGTAATTGTTTTTATTATATAAGTAACTAAATTAGAATTGAAATTTTTTTTTCTTTCCATTTCCTCATTGAGAGACCAGTTCCTGAACTCTCTGAAGGATAAGGCAGATAATAAAAATGGCCTAATCCAATTGAGGAATATTTTCCTCAAATCTGGGTGGGACCCCACCCAACCAGGAAAGTTTATTTCTGATTAAATTGTAAATAGAATCTAATCTACTGAATTCCAGCCCTTAAGCATTAGACTCAAGTTCTTGAAGTCCTTCTTCCCCTTCAACCTGAGTGGTATGGATGTAGTTGGATTCTTTTGTTCAGCTATCTGGAGTCAGTTCAGTCTCAAGGTTAAGCCAAGTTTTCAGTTGGAGAAGTTAAAGGTTTTAAACTTACCTCCTCTTTCACCTTTCTCATTATTTGTTCACCAATTATGTTTGCTCTCTAGTTGTTAGGGAAACCTATTTTTCCAAAAGTTTTTAAGCATTTCATGATCTCTATATTTTGCCTTTGTTTTCTAAGAGAAACTACAGACCAGTAATTTATTGATTCTTTGTTAGCCTAATTAATAAATTGATTATTAATTACCCAGAAACTCTGTCTCTTAGGCTTTTCATTCATTTCACTGTTATGTAAAATGAATTCATAAATATTTTTAAAAATTATATTTTAATTTCTAACATGGAAAAATATTGATAGATATAAACCACATAAACAAAATTTCCCTTGGGTCCTCAATAATATTTCACAGTGAAAAGGGGTTAATGAGATCCCAAAACTGGAGAATGACTTCTTTAAAAATATTGCTGAGTCTGTCTCTATGTTTCCAACAAAGAGATTAAAGCATAACTCTTTCAAGATAAATTGTGATCTTAATCATTTTATTCAAGTCCAAAATAATGGTGATAATCTCTATTAAATATTAAATATATAATCTGTATTAAATATAGAAAAAGGAGAACAAAGGAAAACATATTTGTTAGTATACCCTGCTCTTTCAAATTCTATTATTGGTACCACTATTCTCTTAGTCACTCCAAGCTAAAATCTGAGTCTTCTTTTAGTTTTTCCCTTTTTTTCCATAGAATTTTTCTTGAATTTTGTTGATTCTATCCCCAAATCTTTTAGTGACTCCCCATTACCCATTAAATTAAATTTTAAATCTTCCAACATGGTTATTTCAATGGAAATTAAATCAATCAGCAAGCATTTAAAAGGCCCACCATGTTTCAGACACCAAGTATATTAAAGCTTTGGCAGTCCTTGATCCATAAAGAGCTTACATTTAATTAGGGGAGACAGCATGTACATATATTACCATATAAAAATGTGCTCAAAATAAATATAAAGCAATTGGGGAACGGTGTGTTGTAATAACAGTTAGGAAGATCAAGAAAGACTTCATCTAGCTGATACTTTGACTGAACTTTGAAGGAAACTAGACATTTTAAAATGTTTTGAGGAGGGAGTAGATTTTAGGCTTGAAGATGGTCACTTCAAAAGCACAACTATAGAGTTATATGTGATCAGTAACAAGGAGGCCAATTTTGCTTGCTTGTGTGAATTTTCAAACCCTTGCCATGTTCCTTGACTCTATTCTTCCTTATTCCATATATCTAACTCACTGCCAAATCTTATCATTTTTGTCTGTTTAAAACCTCATATACCTCCCTCATCTCTACAAGGCTATTCCTTCAGTTCAGGTGCTCATCACTTCTTTTTTTTGACTACTGTAATAGCCTTTTAACTCTCTTCCTTACCTCAGGTCTGTTCAGTTAACTTGATCCCTCATTCAGAAGCTAAGATTGATTTTTCCCAAGTCAAGGAATTTATAATATCATTCTTTTTTCTTTTACATTTTATTTATTTAAGGCAATAGGGTTAAGTGACCCAAAGTCACACAACCAGGCAATTATTAAATATCTAAAGCCAAATTTGAACTCAGGTCCTCTTGACTCCAGGGCTAGTCTTCTATACAATGTACCACCCAGATTCCCCATCATCCCTTTTTTTAAAAATAAACTCCAGTGTCTTCTTAAGACCTTCTAAATCAAGTATAAAGTACTCTGGCATTCTTAGCTTTCTTTCCCTCCCTCTCTCCCTCCATTCTTCTCTCCCTCTCTCTCTTCCTTCCACATCTTTCCTTATCTTTCCTGGCTGCCTTCCTGCCTTTCTGCCTTCCTGTCTTCCTTCCTTTTGTTATTGATTGGCCAACAATAGGTCCCAGACCAATCCAACTTGGTCATTTGCTTAAAATTTATCTAAAAAGAAGAGAGAGGTTAGCTCTCCAATTCAAAGTCAATCCAAAGGTAGAGTGATAGAAAGCAGATGTTGTATGTGAAAAAAAGAGTCCCAAGTGCCTGGATTGTGGAAAGAGGGAAAGGTAGTAATTGCCCAGTAAGGCTAGAAAGATAATTTGGGGCCAGGCTGTGTAGGACTAAAAAAGTTAAACAGAGGAATTTATATTTTATCCTAGTGTCAATAAGAAGTCACTGGTATTAGTTGAGTAAGAGAATCACATGATCAATTTTGCTCTTAATGAAAATTGATTCCTCAGAAATATGAAGGATGGCCTAAAATGATTAGAGGCTTGCAATAATCTAGGCAAGGATTGAGGAGGGCCTGAACAAAGGTGGTACTCAAGAAGAGTCCTGGATTTACAAATCTGGGACAGTGGAAGGATGGTATTGTTTTTAATAGACAGGGAAGTTTATAAGAGTGAAAATAATGAGTTTAGTTGGAGAAGTTAAATTTAAAATATCTCTAGAACTAATGAGTTTGAAATGACTAATAGTTAATATGAGTGGTGTACCTGAAGCTCAGAGGAGAGACTGACCTGGTCCTGAGAGTCCTCTGTGGAGGCATGGCACATATGCCCTAAGAAACTGATGGGTGTACTAAGAGATAGGGTTTAAGGGAAGAAGAGAGCTTGGGAAAAATATCTGAGAATACTGACAGGAGGCATAGTTGTTTGGTTCTTGTCCTTCCTTATTGAAGAAGATCAAAATGACATCACTATGTTAGAGATGAGTACAGTAGTTCTGACCAATAGGAGATCAGAATACTCCACTTCAGGATGGGCACAAATAGTTCATGTGAACATCTAGGGTGGGTATTCTAAACTTACAAATGTCATAGTTCCTTTGAGCTGCTTCCACTCTGCCTTCCTCATAGAGCACAGCACCCTAACTGATAAGGGCATGCTATGCTGGGTGGTCCTGTTCCAATGTCTCCCATGCTATACAATTAGTTCCAGAGTTCTTAACAGAACCCTTCAGGGTGCCTTGGTGTCGCTTCTTCTGACCTCCTTGTGAGCTCTTGCCCTGTGTGAGTTCTCCATAAAAGAGTTTTTTTGGTAATTGTATGTTTGACATTCTAACAATTGTAGCCAGTACATTGTAGTTGTCCTTTATGAGGTATCATTTGACAACTTGGCAGTTTAGCTTAGAAAGGACCTCAGTGTCTGGTATCTTCTGGCAGGTGATCTTCAGAATCTTCCTAAGACAATTTAAATGGAAGTGATTCAGTCTTCTGACATAGTGCTGGTGGACTATCTGGGTTTCATAGGCCTATAGCAATGAGGCCAGCACAACGGCTCTGTAGACCTTCAGTCTAATACCTCTTCTCTCCCACACTTTCTTTCAGAGCCTCCCAAATACTGAACTAGCTCTGACAATGCATGCACCAACCTCATTGTCAATCTTACCTCCCTGGAAAAGGATACTGCCAAGATAAGTGAACTTGTCCAAAGTACTCAAAACTTCTCCATTTGTTGTAATCAATGGTTCCACACATGAATGGTGTGGTGCTGGCTGATGGAGCACCTGTACTTTTTTGGTGTTAATTATTAGCACAAGCAGCAGAGAATGGATCCATACTTTGTTGCATCTCAGCTTCAGAGGCTGCATTGAGTGCACAATCATCTGCAAACAGAAGATCCTGCACCAACAGTCCTCCACTTTGGTCTTGGCTTGTAGCCTTCTCAAGTTGAATTTACCATCAGTGCTGTAGCTGACCTTGAGGCTATGTTCATCTTCAGTGAAGGCATTTGATAACATGACTGAAAACATCATGCTAAACAGCATGGACACAAGGACACATTCTTGCTTCACTCCACTGGTGACTGGGAAATCACAAGAGCATTGCCCACTATCCAGAACCCAGGCAAGCACGCCATCATGAAAAAGACATACGATACTGATGAACTTCTTTGAGCAACCACATGTTGGCATGATTTTCCATAAACCCTCATGACTGATGGTATCAAAGACTAAGCAACCAACAAATGAAACTGAGAAGGAACAGTAAAAGTAGTAGGCAATCTGGGAGAGAGTAATGTCAAGAAGCCTTTAATGATATAGCATCCAGGATAAGAAAATTGTTGACAGATAGGAAGGTCAAAATGGACTTGGGGGGAAAAATTCTCTACCTAAACTAACATTGTATTAATCAAAGTAAGGAATTTGAAAAACTTAGATTTAATAATAGCATTATATAGCATCTGAGAGTTCTGGCCAAAAAAAAAATAATTCCCACTTAAATGAAACCACAAAATACATTTTTTTTGGTATGGCATATTCTGGCTATTTACTTTTTCACCTTAGATGGCAAAATTAATCTCTTCCACATTTAATTACCATGAAAAATACCCAAGTATCAAAATGCATATTCTTTACTCCTAGAGCAACAGTAATGCTTAATGTTGTTTTATTTATGTTTGAAAAGAACTCTATTTATTTTAGTCCACATTTCATCTTAATGGTACTCTAGAGTGCCCTGGGATCTTGATATCCGGGAGGACTGGAGACATTCTTGTTGTTTTATGCTGCACTACCAAGCTAGTTAAAGTGCTACCTTTTCCATGGGAATGTCATTCTTTAATCCAAGTTCAGGTCAGAGAGGAAAGTGAACAGATGCCTACAGCATCAATCCAACACATAAATGGAGAGGGTTTGGTACCATTGGCTGTGTTTACTTCTAGGAACAGTAGGAGCAAAACAGCAGGCAATGCAGTATGATGGGGATGAGTTGAATGAATGAGCTCCAGGTATGCCAAAAAGCTGGCCTAATATTTTTTTCCTTTGCTCTGAGATTAATAGCAGTTGCAAAATACCTAAATAGATTATGAAAAAATACAACTTACAGTTATACCACCTCATAGGTGAACTGATCAAGCCACTACTCCAGTTTTCCTTTGGATTTTGAAGGGAAAGTCACTGAAAAGACTTTTGAGAAGAATAAAAATGAAAAGGCTGACCAAAACTGAGATAATAAATAGAGTGATATGGTTGAAATGTCTTTAGGTGGGAGGAAAAATCTTAAATAGAACAAGTTAAATGAGCCTATGTCACTCTTATTTTTTTAAAAAAGTCAAAAAGATAGCCATGTGTTTTGCATTATTTTTATGCTATCACTGGAATGCAGTAACATAGAGCAAAGCAATTTGATCTATGAAGTACATTTCTGGCCTTTTCCAGTCCCAACTTTTATACTTTTAGCTCAAGACATTGAAGAAGGAGAAGATCTACCATGTTGTAATATTTAAGAAGGGGGAGTGGGGAATAAAAGTATAAAAAAATACAAAAAGTATTTCCTTGCTTATTTAAGGGTAATTATAAACTGTATTTTACTGAAATCATCTTATTTTCAACTGAGAGGCTGTAAATTCTAAGTGAGTCAACAGTTATATACAAATAAATTCTCCTCTCCCTTTAGAAATAATGCAGTCTAAATAACAATGACATCATACTATAGAATGGCATTTTCTTTTTGGAACAAGGTGAGTTAAGTGATTTGCCAAGAGTCATACTTTATAATGTTTGTCTTTCATTCTCCAAGAAGACCATGACATCAGGGAAGTGATGCCATGACAAGCAGGTGAATTAGATTTCAATGAGGTGATGCTGTGCTAAGACACCAGCCTCACTTTCTCCTCCAGAGTCATCTGGATCCAGTGACCAGGAGGACTGGAGATGGCCCTGGATGTGATGCAATCAAGTTAAGTGAATTGTTCAAGGTCACATAGCTACAGAGAGGCAAGTGTCTGAGGCCAGATTCAAACTCCCATCCTTTGACTCCAAAGCCAGGGAACTATCCACTGCACCATCTAGTAGCTAGGTTAGCACAGTTATACTGAGGCTCAATTTGAACATAGGTCCTTCTGACTCCAGGGCAAGTGCTCTATCCACTGTACCATCTAGTTGACTCATATGGCATTCTTTCTGCATTGAAGACATTGAGGCCCATTCATGACCTAAACTTTATTTGATAGCAATGATTGATCTACTGACCATTCAATAATTTAGGACATTAATATATTTATAGACATTCAAGTCTTAAAATGATATTTGAACCAAATGTGATCATTTGTGCAATGAATTAGATGAGGAAGCTAAACATCTTTGTTTCTTTTATTAAGATCTTAAAAAAACTTTTATTAAGATCATTTAAAAAATGGTAGTCATTAATTAACATGTTGAGTGCATACTGTATTATGCTTGAGGTAGGTTCTTACAAAGGCATAAGGCAAAATACCTCATAATCTTAGGATCAGGAGATCACTGAACTTGAGATAGAAAGGATCTCCCAAGTCAACTGGTCCAATCTCCTCATTTTATGCAAAGAATATTGCAATGATTTCCCAAAATAACATCAGGAGTCAGGTTCTTCTTAATATATTTTATCTAAAAGTGATTATTATTTTGTAGTTAACCAAGTTCATTTTCTTTCACAAACCTTGGATCAGGCTTTATTGAAGTCTTCATTTACAGTGCCTATTCAAACCCAAATATTTATATGAAAGGGAAAATAATCATCTAGTTCTATCAAACATGCAATTATTCTATTTGTTTAAAAAATACATTAGTAATGTTCTCTTTAGGATATCACTAGATTTCTAAAGAAGAAATGGAAGATTTAGAGAGCTGGAGAATTTTCCTGTCCATATAAAATACATCTTAAACTTTGCCTCATTAAAAATAGTTTTAACCTAATCGATTTCCCATAGGATTTGGTTAATGAGTTGAACTTTCAAGGAAGCCAAGGGTCCTAAGAGTAAGAGATGAGGATGAAGTAAGTATCTTAGTGGCCTAGGGTATATTGTGGAAGAAAATCATGACTCATGAAGAGAACAAAAAGCAGAATGGTCTGATTGGAATGTGGATTGGATAAGGGTGAATTATGTGTAAGCAGTCCAGGAAAAGAGAGTCAGGGGCTCACTTGTGAAGGTCTTGAAGAAACAGGATGAAGGGTCTGTACTTTAATTTCAGAAACAAGAGGGAATCACTGAAACATATTGAACAGAAAAGTGATATGATCAGATTTGTGCTTTAGGAAGCTGATTTTTCAGCTATATGGAAGATGAATTGGAAAGAGGAAGGACCAGAATCTTGGAGTATGATTAAAAGTCTCCTGCAATAGTGGGGTGAAGGTGGTAAACTAGGTTGGTGGACAAGTGACTAGAAGGGATATGGGATTTATATATCTGTACATATATGCATATATATATATATGTATGTATGAATAATTCTGTTACTTTTGTATTTCTGACAATGCAGGGTCAAATATGGCACAAGGAAATATCTAGATCTTTTTTTCCTTTCAAATGTTTTAATGATAACTTAAATAAGAGTTAATGTGATAACAATGAAAAGAATGATGGGTTTGGAGTCAGAGGAATCTAGTTCCAATTCTCCTTCTGCTACTTATGACCTTGTGACCTTAAGCAAGCTCCTAAACCTCTCTATACCTCAAGTTTCTTCAACTGGATGGTTGATCTAGATGGCCTTTAAGGTGTCTGATAGCTTCAAGTCCATGATCAGCATTATACAGCCAACAATTGTCATTCTGGAAGAAGTCTTCTTCAGAAGCTAATGTACATTTAAATGATATTGGTTAGTGTACCTTCTCCCAAATGTTACTTTAGCCTAATAATACATTACCTAAAGAGAGGTAGAATTAACCAGTTAATAAGGCATGTAAAATGTGAAGCAGTCAAATAACCACATTGTTATTCTGCTCATTTTCATCTGTCAGAATTTTAAAGGTGAAGGAGACAGAATATTGGCAATTGTCTTCCCTCTTTACAGCATTGGACTGTATTGTCAGGGGTCTAGAAGAACCTGGATGCATATAACACAGACCTGTTTTCATTAATGGAAGTGTTTGCGTTGGATCCTATCCCAGTTTTAAAACAGCATTTCCATTAGCTGAGCACAGTATCTACTATTATCTATCTTATCTGACCAGGGCAAAAATCACTTTGGATACTGTGCCCAGTTTTACAAAAAAGGTGCTGAAAATAGAATAGTAGGGGACTCATTCAGATGAAAAGCAAATATATATATATATATATATATATATATATCTCTTTTGGACCACCATCTACAAGGTCTTTGGGTATACAAGTATCTGTAAAAAAAATACCAGCAAGGACTGTGAATGCACTATGTTCACAGTTCTTTGTTATGATTCTGTTAAGTCCCTGCTTTGATAAAATTATCCTTATTCAACATTTTAATTTTTTTGAGGTTTCATATTTTCATGTTTTTATGGTAGTAATATCTAGAGCATATAAATAGGGAAATGTGGGAAGAAGTTCAAAACAAAATAAAACACAGAGTAAAACCCTAATAAGGGAAGGAGGTGCAGGCAGGGTGATGAGATCACCATCAATTACCTTTATTGAAAACCTTCCTGGAACATAGCACTCTATTTTATGCTTAGAAATTGAAGGGTAAAGAAAATTGATTTTAAAAAGTCCTTGCCCTCAAAACGCATGCATTTCATTAAAGTTGGCTAGTGAGAGTAATCAGGAAATAGAAGAAGAAAAAGAAAGGAATAGATATATTTCAGGATATAAAACAAAGACATACTGCGCTTTCCCCCCCCTTTTTTTTACAAGGCAAATGGGGTTAAGTGGCTTGCCCAAGGCCACACAGCTAGGTAATTATTAAGTGTTTGGGACCGGATTTGAACTCAGGTACTCCTGACTTCAGGGCTGGTGCTTTATCCACTGTGCCACCTAGCTGCCCCATGTGCTTGCCCTTTGATTGAAGCCCATCTAATGTAGTCAACACTAACAAAGGCCTACAAATACAAATAGAGGACATGCTCCACACCAGAACTCCATCCCAGTATTGACCACCCAAGGACATCGAGGTGTTGACTTTTATTAGCTTTTTCTGTTAGTACAAGCCAAAATACAAATATATAAATGACTGTTCTGATTGAGAAGGTCTAGGTGACAAACTTCAGCTTCTGAGCTACTCTGGGACATTTCTGTTCCTTCTCTTCCATGTCAAGGGGTTTTCTAGTCTAGATTCAAAAGGTATCCAAGCCTTTTTAACACCCAATATTCAACAGAGCAAAAAAAGAACATCCTGCTAGTTTGGAGGCTAAGGAGAAATTACATTGGATGAAGCAGCGTCCCCATGTTATTCCATATCTGGTTACTTTGAACATATCAATGTCCATCTTACCTGATTGACCAGGGGGTGGGACACCTGACGGTCCTCTCGGGAGACAGAGAAAGACAGTCAGAACTGCTGCTTTGTTTCCTGCACATGGTTCTATGGCGATTGGTTTGGGTGCACCCTGGGGAAAAAAGATCTATTTTAAGCAGATATCATTGCATTAAAATATACATGTATATTATTTTATTATGACAGCATAATATAGTAACAAAGATGTGGGACTTGAAGCCAGGGACCTGGGTTTGAACCCTGCCTTTGACCCTGGATATGTCATTTGACTTCTCTCTCATTTTTTTTCCTGGCACCCTAATGAAAGTATCCATGATGGCACCATCTTGTCAACATCATCAATTGACTAGTGCTTTATATATATAGTGCTTTATCATTTGCAAAGCATTTTATTTATGTTATCTTGTTTGACTGTCTCAACAACACTTTGGGGTTGAGGAAACTGATACTGAGAGAAAGATTTGCACAGGATTACATAGCAAGAAAGCCAGGAATGGTAGTTGATCTTTATATTTCTACTCCAGCACCCTCTCTACTCAGAAACCTGGATGTCTCTGCATCGTTTATATAATATGTGCAAAGTATTTGTCAAAATTTAAAGTATTACATAAATGTGGTTCATGATTATTCTTTTAATCTTTGTAAGACTGCAGAACTTTTCATATATGTTTGACCTGTCTCTCAGTTGGACTCTTTAGACATAGGGTTCTGTCTTCAACTTCTTTGCATTCTAAGTGCTAGAATGGTGTCATATACACAGTAGGTAATAAATAAATATTTGTTAAATTCATTTCACTGTACGCTATGTGTATTTAGCTGAGCTACAAATTGGTGCAAAATAAGATAATTTCTCTCCATTCTCTTTTTTAGCCAGTGACATACTAAACAACACTTCTTATCTAATTAAATGATCACAAGTCTAAAGGACTCTGTTGGCAGGTTTTTATGGCAATTTATTCAGTGACATACATATTTAATAACTCCCCAAATACATTATATTAAGAATATGCCTGCTGGAATCAAGGGGATTGCATGGATGTCTTCCCATTGAAATACCAAAGGAATCATGGGTTAAATACAATACCACCTTCCATGCTGTGAGGGTATAATTTTAGCTTAGAAATGGTGATTGAGGTAAAACTATTCAAGTCACTCTGCATGAATTACCCTAGGGAGAAATATCAAAGCTACATCTTTGGATAAAGACAAAATTAGGCACAAGAAGAAAGTGATTTTGCTTTAATTATTGGGATTAATGACTTGTTTAGGTTTCTTCATTGATGCCAACTGACCTGGTCAGAAGTAACTTCACTACACAGGGTTATTCACCTATATCAGTTAGATGACTGCAGTTTCCAGAAAGTTTAACAAAGGAGGTATTAAAAATAAAATATGTCTTTCTTCATGTAAAATTTAGACTGAAATTTTTGGTGACAATAGTTTTATGTGGTTATAAAAGGTTGTTCCTTTATAGCAGCATAAATCTCAGGTTTTAAAAATTATCATTATGCAGACACAGTTTTGGAGTTTTCAAGATAAAGGCCAGTGACAACTAGAATTGCAGGACATAAAAAATTTTCTGAGAAAATATTATGCGGTATGTAACTACATTTGATTATTTTATATTAAGCAAATTGATAAATGTTTTCACAATCTGAACAAGAAGTGTTTAATCTTCAGTAGCTTAGTTTTTTAAATATTTAGTTCAAAATTAGAATAAAATTATATTTCTTCTTTTATAATATATATGTGTATGCATATGTATTTCGAAGATATATTTGTCACATTCTGAAGTAAAAAGGGAACATATTGTTTAGAATCATATTTCTAATCTATTAAACTTTATAATTGCATGAAAAGTTATATATAACTGTCAACTAAATAAAAGGAAATGATATATTATTAAGACTGAATATATAAGTAATTTAAAATAAATGTGAAAATATAATTTATTCAAGTTTAGTTCTTTTAGGGCCAGAAATATTTATTTTTTTTCTTTGTTTCCCAAAACACATCACACATTTTTGACAACTCTGAGCCACTTAATAAATGCTTAAAAAAATAAATATCAAAATTCTTCTTGCATTTTTCAATAATTCTTTTATATTCTATTGATATTCTGTGTGTGTGTGTGTGTGTGTGTGTGTGTGTGTGTGTGTGTGTGTGTGTTAAAGTATAAATTCCAAGGGAGGTTGGTGGCTTGTTTTACACATTCTACATTCTTAATAGGCAGCTACATGCTGCAATGGTTAGAGAGATGGACTTGAAATAAGGAAACCCTATGAACTCAGGCACTTACTAGCTGTGTACCCCTGGGCAAGTCACTTAATTCTGTTTGCCTTAGGTTTTTTTTTTTATCTGTAAAATGAGCTGGAAAAGCAAATGGCAAATCATTTAGTTAATCTTTGCCAAGAAAATCCCAAATGGGGTCATGAAGAGTAAGACAATGTAAAAATGACTGAACAGCCACAAATGACCTATCCAGAGGAAGGAAAACAAAACAACACAACACACACACACAAAACCCATCATAATCTGATGAACACTTTATGAAAATTATCTCTTACGTATCTCTTTCCCTTAACCGTAACTCTTCAAACTGAAAATTACTAGTCTGTAAACATGTTTATCAAAATATGTATGTACAATGCTAACCTGACTTTTTACCACGGGGCGGGGAAGGGAGAGTGGAAGGAAATTTTGTAACTTAAAAATATACATGTGCATATGGATTGAAAAAATAAAATAATAAAAAAGAAAAGAATATGGTGAGCTTCTTATGCTTGTCCATTTTTTCCTTAGAGGAATTCATAAATCTTGAGATCTTTCCTATCTTTGATTTTTCTGTTTCCTTCTTCTGAGGTGTGATCAGAGAGTAGTGTAGATTAATTCAGAATGGACTTTCAATGCAAGTTCAAGTGTTTTCATTTGGAGGAAATTGAGAGTTCCCTAGTTTGAATTAAGTATTGATCTCCTAGAAGTGGATCTTGGTAAGAGCCAATTAAAGAGGGATCTGAGATTTAGAGGCAAAAAGATCCTAGAGACCTTAGAATCCAATATTTACATTTTGCAAAAGAGGAACTGAGGCACAAAAAATGGTAAGTAACTTTTTTCAGGGTCACAAGTGACCTGGGGAGAGTTAAAGAATTCAGATATGAAACCAGATTCTGAACCCCCAAGTCCAGCCTGCCTTCCACTCTCCAACTGTAAAAATACAGTTGTATAATGGGAAGGGAGGAGAACAGAAGGGATGTGGTCCTTGCCAATTTTACTGTTGCCAGAAATTGCTCAAGTGAGGCAGGTCTCAGGTGATTGAAAAATATTTATTCAGCATTCCCTTAACGTCTTTACATTTTGAGAATATCTAATTTGAGTATTTTACATTCTGAATTGTTCATGGGCTTTGAGGATGCTTTTATCTTTTAAGCATATTTTGTGTTGGGTAAACTAAAGGCTTGAATAGCTAATACTTATGTTGTACTTTGAGTGCCCATTGGAGACTGAATATTTTGTTACCGAAATCTAGACAAGAGACATAGTTAAGTCTCTTTACAGATGATTCTTAGCTTAGTTATAAGTGGAGACCTGAAGGAAAAAAGGAAAAGGAAGGGAAGGGAAAACAAAAGGAAAGGAAAGGAAAGGAGGGGAAAGGGGGGGGGAAAAGGGGAAAAAGGGGGAAAGGGGGGAAAAAGGGGGAAAAAGGGGAAAGGGGGAAAGGGGGAAAAGGGGAAAAAGGGGAAAGGGAAGGGAAGGAGAGAGGAGAGGGGAGGAGAGGGGAGGGGAGGGAAGTGATACATGTGAACCTAGGTTGGGGGAAAAAAGTGGGATGGGATTTTCAATTAGAGATAAATAAAAATAAAAAATATTGTTAGCTAAAATTAAAGCTGCACATTATAAATGCTATAAACCAACAAAAAGTTGATAAAAATTCCTCCTTCTTTTAGGGGATTTGGAAAAACAATGTAGCAAGTAGCAAGTAGCAATGTAGCAAGTAGTATATAACCTTTCAACCTAATTTCATATTTAAAAAAATTGAATAAAGGATTTTAAATAAATGCATGGGATAGAGAACTTAAGAATTCTGACAAGGTAGATTGAGGACTACTATGGCCAGTGATCCTTGCATTTCCTATAACCTTTCTCATTTTTCACCTGAAATTTACTTCTGACCTCATTGGTTTCAACTCCACGTTTTTAACTGTGACTCTTCCCATTGTAAGGAATATCTGTTATTCAGGGGTTCAAAGAAAAATTTAATTTGACTTACAGAATTTTAACACCAGAAACCAATTTTTATCATTTAATTTTGCAACAGAAAAGTATGGAGAGAAACTAAAAATTCTCATTACCCAAGGTTTGTGGGTTAAAAATATTATAATCATGAATCAAGTTCCTTTCACAATAATATAACCAGCTGACTGAAATGTGCAATTTATCATGCATTTTCCATGGTTGCCTTTGAAAATGATAAGGAACAGGTTTGCCTACAGCACTTAGCAACAAGCATCTAGTTCGAGGAATTGTCAGGTCTGGTGAGCAGAAAACAACCAGTATTAAACAGTGCCAGAAAGAATCAATGATAGTTTTACAATTAGTAACCCTTGTACTAAGCATAAATTTCTTTTCCAAAGGACTTGCTCAGTTCATTCCAGTGGGGTGTGGGTTTTATTTTTTTGTCAATGCCTAGTATTTTTAAGTCTCCACATTTGGGAAAATGCAATATACTTAAATGATGTGAATATGAATTTTAATATGTAGTGGTTAATTATACAAACGAATGACCAAAAAAAACTTGCTGAGGCTTTCAATGTATCCCTTAAACACCTTAGCAAGTGTCTTTTGAAAATAAAACCTGGAAGCCTTTAAATGATTTCCCATTGAATTGTTGCCATTTATCACTATGTAATTAGAGTATAAAAAGGGCTAAGCTCAAGTTATTTTCTTTGTGAAGGAATTATGATCCCACCCCCATTTGCTAATGTTCTCCTCCTCAAATTTATTTTAAAATTTACTCACTATACATTTTGTGTTTACCTTCTCTGTACATGTTTTCCCCAATAAAGGATAAGATTCTTGAGGTCAGGGGACCATATCATTTTTATTGTCTGCTCCTTTCTCCTTAGATTCATTGGAGCAAATGCTTGTCCTAAACTAAATGAAGAATGCTATTGGGTACTTTTTTGGGAAATTCTTGTATAAGAGGCTCAATACGGCTTTGCTGAAATACCCATAAAGAGAATAATCTGGTGTAGATTCACAAGGTAACAAACACTATTGGCTACTCTGACAAGAGGAATTGTCCTAAATCACTAGCCTTCTAAGGAGGTAAACTTGATTGAACTTCCCCTCAAGATTTCAGGTTGCTGAGTGGCAGTCTTGAAGTGATTGTGAATATCCTAAGCCAAATTTTTTTTTTTTGCAAGGCAAATGTGGTTGAGTGGCTTGCCCAAGGCCACACAGCTAGGTAATTATTAAGTGTCTGAGACCCATTATAGGGGTGGCTAGGTGGAGTAGTGGATAAAGCACCGGCCCTGGAGTCAGGAGTACCTGGGTTCAAATCCGGTCTCAGATACTTAATAATTACCTAGCTGTCTGGCCTTGGGCAATCCACTTAACCCCATTTGCCTTAAAAAAAAAAAGTGTCTGAGACCCGATTTGAACCCAGGTACTCCCGGCTCCAGGGCTAGTGCTTTATCCATTGCGCCACCTAGCTGCCCCTGCTAAGCCAACATTTTTGCATGACTTTTGTAGTGTGACAGTTCACAATTCATCAATCTCCTAGGAATCTGATTGATAATGCTATTATGCACATTGGAGAAACAATGGATGAGATTCAATCTCCCAGACTGCTGGGGAACAGGTCACTGTAGATAAGTACATCAAGACCCCTAGTTTGTCTTGGGTGTGACTTATTGTAAATATAGTTTTATAAGTTCTTTTAAATTTGAACCATGGGGCACCTAGGTGGCATAGTGGATAAAGCACTGGCCTTGGAGTCAGGAGTATCTGGGTTCAAATCCGGTCTCAGACACTTAATAATTACTTAGCTGTGTGGCCTTGGGCCAGCCACTCAACCCCATTTGCCTTGCAAAAAAAACTTAAAAAAATTTTTTGAACCGCAAAGGAATCAGAAAAGAGATTCTAGGGGAGGTCACACAAAAAAATATTTGCTTTACTTGTCAGTCAATAAACATTTATTAAATGCCTGTTATGTGCTGGACACTATATTAGGCACTGGTTTAACAGAGAAAGTTAAAATACAGATGTGTCTTTTGATCTATTGTTAATCATTTAGTGTCCATGTAAAACTCTGTAGAAATTAGAGAGTTAATAAAAAAAGAAAAGTAACCCCAGTGAGGTATATCGAGAATCTACAATATGTGACCTCATTTGCTCAGTTTTGTTATAACAATAATCTCAGCATTAATGAACATCATTTCATAAATTGATATTATATGATGATAAATAAAAAATTTCCATTATAGCAAGGGGTTATAGGCAGAAGTTTTGGGTTCTAGTCCAAACCTTGCCATCTTGAGGACGGCTTCAATTTCTCATCTATGGAATTAGGAAGAATGTATTATGTGATCTCTGATGTACCTACCAGCATTAAATTTCTCTGATTCTCTGGAAGATGAACAAACTAGTAGATTGTATGAAAGATCTGAGATGCTCATACCTTTCAATAACTAATATTTAATTTGAGTCCTCGAGTTCTTGAAAGTTTCAATCCTATGGAGCATTTTTGTCCTTCTATTCAGGCACTTTAAGTAGTATGTCTAATTTTTAAAGTAGATTATTGTACCACATGATGAATATATCGCATAAGACTAAATGGCCACTATCGCATGCCAAAAAAGCAATTAGAAAATTGAATCAAGGAATTAAGGATTAATGTGGCTATGTTATACCTGTCAGCAGTAATAAGTGTTTTGACAAGAACAGAATAAAGTTTGACACTCTGTATAAATACTGATCTGATATATGAGTGAAATATTAAAAATGCAAACAACTACACATTAATCATTTTAACATCTCCTAACTAAAACATTTTTAATGGTATTCTGATCAGAATTCATCTATAAATAAAAATGAGTCTTTTTCATCAGCTTGCATACCTTAGTATTTGCCATTTAATGAGTATTTATATTGATATATAATGTAATTTTGAGTCACATTAGTAAAATAGAATTAATTTAGCAAGCATTCAAGGAAGATAGCCTGTTGTCTCGGTATAGGTAATCAAGTTTTTTTTTTTCCCCTATAGAATGAAAATGGAGACCCAGTATTTCAAAAACGGATTCCTTAGTTTCAGTGACTTGGACAGAAAAAGAGAGCAGAAATGAAGCACTTTCTGTAGTAGCCTTCTGTTTTTCAGGAGATGGTGCAGGGAGAAAGGCATGTGATAGCCTTGCTCAGAAGGAGAAGGGCTTACTTTAATGAAAGAAATTAAGCTGATCTACACTTTCAAAAACAGGGTTAAGCTGCATTAGAAGTCCATTCAAAGGGAATAATATATTACACAAGGGAAAAGAGGGAAGGAATAAAAGAGAATATTCACAGGCTCAGGATTTCAGTCCCAGTTGCAAAGGTATGACAATTGTAAACTTCATTTTTACCTTATTTTAGGCATTTCTCCTTTTTATTAAAGTATTTTCATGCATGACTGAAATCCATGTGTGCATTTTATTTACATTGCTGTGTTGGCAAAATTTCTGTTATAAACTTGATTGTATAGCTAATTAGAATAGAAGAAATTTAGTATTTTGAACTTACTAGGAATGGAAGCAAATTTTTTTGGGGGGGGTTCACAACACAATCTCTGTTAGGAGTGATTATATGTTAGGAATGATCCAAATGACTATTCTTTTTTCTTCTTTTTTTTAGTTTTTTTCCAAGGCAATGGGGTTAAGTGACTTGCCCAAGGCCACACAGCTAGGTAATTAGTAAGTGTCTGAGGCTGGATTTGAACTCAGGTACTCCTGACTCCAGGGCCAGCGCTCTATCCACTGCGCCACCTAGCTGCCCCTCAAATGACTATCCTTTTTTTTTTGTTTTAGTTTCAAAAAAGCTTTTATTGGTGGCTCCCTTAAAGGCAAAATACCAGAAAACAGAAAATTATCCACTGCAGAGACATCATTTTGTAATAAAGAAATAGTATCCTTATCCCTTTCTTTCCCACTAGTATATATACTTTCATCTTATTATTACAGTTAAGAGCAGTTTTCCATGTCCAATACACAACTTGTTTAAAAAGGCACCCATTAATTATGACTGTCCACCAGTGCAGTTTCTTTCTCCATAGTCTCAACCACAGGCTGTAACATAATTAGAAAGCTCTTTTGCTCAATCTAGTAAAAATATTTTAACTGTATCCTGCTTTCCTCCTATCTGTTAGAAAGATAAGAATCTCCAAGTTTTTTCTAACTATGTTTAGAACACTCAACAATTGAGGGGGAAAAAAAACCCACTATCTGAAATAGTTAAATGATTACAAATTGATGGTCATAAACTTAGGGAGGTGAAACTCAAAATCAGACAACCAGACTTGTTAAACTGCCTCCTCCCTCAAGTAGATAATTAGAAAAAGAAATGCTTTGTCTACTAGGCCAGGCCAGATAAAGAAATTCTACTCCTGCAATACTCCGAGGTAACCCCCTTCCCCAAATACCAATGATACTTATGGCTGATGATGGAGCTTGCAACAGAGCTCACAGTTTAAGTCCCAAACAGAGAAAGTCAGCAGAACGACAAGGGAGTTCAATGACCCAAGTGAAGTGCTGGTAAAGGCACAAGGAGAGGAATCACAGGTAACTTTTAGTGCCCTTTTCATTTAACAAGCCACACAGTAGAGCAGCCCAAAGACTCCTGACTTTCCATCACTCCAAGATGTTTAAATCAATTACTGTAGAAGACTTGATTGGCAGGCTGGCATCCCCTCTGGGAGAGATCTTCAAGGGAGCCCCAGCAGGTCCTGCTGGAGTAAGCTACGGCTGAGGGGTGTACCGTAGGTATTTCTTGCCTGAAGGGAGCTCCTTGGTGAAGACTCCTTTAGGAAACAGTTGTTTAGCCTCCTCTTCAGAGATAGTTGGAATAACCATTACACTATCTCCACATTTCCAGTTAACAGGAGTAGCAACCTTCTTGTAGGCTGTCAATTGAAGGGAATCAACCACTCTGAGGATCTCATCAAAGTTCCTGCCAGTAGTTGCAGGGTAGAGGATAGATAGCTTCAACTTCTTATCTGGGCCAAAAATAAATACCACTCGAGCTGTCACTGGCATGCCCTGCGCATCCCGCTCATCTGGGTCTAACATGCCCAACTTGATGGCAAGGTCCTGTTTGTGATCATCAATAGTCATTTGAGCTTTTTTCTGCCGGCGGCACCCGCGAGCTCAAATGACTATTCTTAAACAGAACTTAAAAACTATTCCCCTCTTTCTTATCATTTTATAAAATTCCAGATGAGCCAAAATATGGATCACATTCACAATATATGTTATATTTCATTATCTCCCCAAAACACCCAAAATTGCAATGTTCTCAAGGGCAATGAAGGGATGTATAATAGCTATAAGTGATGTTTGTACTTCATTCTCACAGAAGACCATGACATCAAGGGAGGCGATAACATGACCAACACATGAATGAATCACTACGACTGGAGACATTCCAGGATGTAAGGCAATCAGGATTAAGTGATTTGCCCAAAGTCATAGAGCTAGTGTCAAGTGCCTGAGTCTGGATTGGAACTCCAGTCCTTCTGATTCTAAGGTCAGTACTCTATCCACTGTGCTACCTAGCTGCCCTAATAGCTAGAAATAGACAGCAGTATATTACCAATATTATCTTATAAACCAAACAGAGCTCCAAGTATATTATATGGGAGATGTATGAACAGAAAAAGAAGTGGATTGGTTAGGTAACAAGAGAGAGATAAAGAATGCCTAGTCTGTATAGGTAGGGGCATAACATTAAAAATCCTATAGATAAAGAACCTCTAGTTCAATGGGTAGATTTATAGGAAGAAATGGTCAAGTTATGGGTAAAAGTGATGGAGGGGTTATTACCTACACTGTTGCTTTTCTTTGTAACTCTAAACCCTAACACATAGAAAGCATAAAATAAATGCTTCTTGACTTGAGTTTATATAATAGGAAGCCCAGAGATGAGATCATATATCCATTGCATATGGAAGTCTAGGTTTTCTGTATTTAGAATGTTCTTCCTGGCTTAGTGTATCATGAAGTTAATGAATCCCACAGTTATTCAGAAGTATTATAGAAAAAAACTTATTGACAATCTGACAGCATCTGCTTATCATTTTGTTATTATCTGGGAGTCTTATTATTTTATTAGCTAAGTTACCTAATAAATTATACCCTTGGCTGTAGGGTAGATCTGACTTAAGCTTCTCCTTTAAAGAGCCCCCCCTTGATTTAATCTTGATCACACTAAAAACTTCTTATTTTACTGTCCCTTAAGCACTTACATATAGTCTCTTCATGGTATAATATGTGTTGTTCTTGCTATGTTGCACAAACTTTCTATAAGCTTGTGTATCTTCCTTTATCCCCAATCAATATGTAGCTTCCTCAGATTACTTTTTTGAAGGATGCAATGTGATAATAGGTAAGAAGGACTTAATACATTTTAGCTGAAAGAATAACATCTTATAGAAGATTGGGTGGATAAGGCATCTACTCTATCAATTTTTCTCAATATGTATATAGATACACACACATATCTTATATCCACATATGCTATTATAAACATGAATTGTTATATTTTTATTTAAGTATAAAATTAACAAATATAAAATGATATTTGCATTGACTGAGAATCATCAAGATCCATATAATATCCATTGACTGGCAAAAAAAAGGTTTAAAGTTGCAGCTAGTTGGTGCCTAAGGGCTAACTGAAGAGCTATTGCTAGATTTCCTAGATTGCAGGGAGACCAGAATTCTTCATGAGGGTCTCTTCATATAGGGCTAAGAGTAGGCAACCCATGCAGAATACTTTTGGCAAAGAGATTCTAAGTTTAATCTCTTTTTCTCCCTCACTTTGGAAGACTCTATAATTTAGATCTTAATACATTCTAGTTGCCTTCTAACTTCATTCACCCATAGACAAAGAACAAATGGTCCTTTGTCACATTGAGCCAATGTTAGTGCTCAAAGGCTACAGATCAAGAAATGACTTCTTCTGTAGGTAACTCATATTTTAATATTTTATTTTCTAAATAGAGCAGATTCCCCTAGTTTGCAACTTTCCTCAGCATCACCTGACAATGAGTAAATTTTAAAATCAAGAGTAAAATTTAAAAATTATGGACTAGAAAATTCTATGCTAATCCTTATCATATTCCTTCCTAAAAAAATTCAATTTTATTTTTAGTTCTGAATTCTCTCTTTTCCCCTCTTTCTTCTTTTGAGAAAGCAAGAAAAACAAAATCTGTTACAAACAATTCTTTTAAAAAACGAAGCATGGAAAACTGGAACACTAATGCATTGCTGGTGGAGTTGTGAATGGATCTAATTATTCTGGAAAGCAATTTGGAATTATGCCCAAAGGACAACAAAACTGAACATACTCTTTGATGCAGCACTACTACTAATAGGTTCCTCCCAAAGAGATTACAAAAAAAGGGGGGGATCTCCATATACAAGAATATTCACAGCAACTCTTTTTTTATGGTGACAAAGAATCAGAAATTGGGGAGATGCCCATCCATCAGTTAGAGAATGGCTGAACAAGTTGTGCTATATAAATATGGAATATTATAGCTTTCTAAGATGAGCAGGCAGATTTCAGAAAAACCTGAAAGGACTCACATAAATTGTTTGTGATTAAAGTGAGTAAAACCAGGAGAACATTGTATATCTTAACAACAACATTGTATGGTGATCAACTATGAGACTTAGATCTTCTCAGCAATATAACAGGCTAAATACAGTTCTAAAAGATCTGCAATGGAAAATACCATCCATATCCAGAAAAAGAGTTTTGGAATCTGAATACAGATCAAAGCATACTATTTTCAACTTTTAAAATTTGTTTTTTGCTTTTCTTTCTCACGATTCCCCCCCCCCTTTTTGTTCTGATTCTTCTTTCTCATGAGTTTCTCTTTTTATTCTGATTCTTTTTTTCACAGAATGAATAATCTTGAAAATGTGAGTAACAAGATTGTATACATATAATCCATATCAGACTACTTGCTATCCTAGGATGAGGAAAGGGAAGAGTGGGAGAAAGAAGACTACCAAAATGAAAACTGAAAATTATCTTTACATATAAATGGAAAAATAAATAATAAAGATAAATAAAAGTTACAAAAGAAAAAGAAAAGCACAGAGGATTCTGAATAGATTTTTCTTATTTAAAAATTTCAAAAGGAAGAAGATAAATAATATTATGGAATCCCAGACTTAGAAGGTGTCCTTATTTAATCCAGTTCCCCAAATAATGCTAGAAATCTTTTTATAATCTCCATGATAGGTTGTCATTTATACTTCACTGTGTTCAAGTGTTCAAGAGGCAGTGTAAAGTGGATGACACAAGATTGAGACCCCCTTACTATCTCAGAATCAGAAAGAAGTTCTTTGGGTAATCATATTCATGAAATTATAGCCTCAGCCCCAATCTAGTGATTTTTCTAATAATAGACCAGCAGGAATCACAAATCAAATAGCAAAGCTCTTAATTAGGATTGAATAGCAAAACAAATAACAAGGGAAAATCAAATTGTAGGGACACAATGTTTGCTAAACAAAGATGTACAATCTCCCATAAATTTATATGGGAGTGGGAGAGGGAACAACTCAGATAACTCATACCTAAGAATTCCATTGTAACCAGAACTTGTTAGTGGAAATAGCACAGAAACTTCAGCTTAAAGACCAGTATGCAACCCTTTCTACTTATGTGGCAATGAGGAGGATGTATATGACTGTTGAAAGAAAAATACTGTTTAGACACTAAAGTATTATAGAAAAAGTGAGTTATTCTAGTGATTGGGCAATAAATTGTTTTGAAAGGCAAATAATTGTTCCATTGTGCCTTTTTGAATATTTTAAATTGTTACAAAATTTTTTCTTATGTTTAGATTAAATCTGCTTTCCTATCACTTGTACCAGTTCTGTCCTTTGGAGACAGGCAGAATAAACCTAATTCCATTTCCATAGGAGACTCTAGGTATTTGAAGATAATCATCATTTTCTCTCTTCTAAACCTATTCTCCAGCCAAACATTCCCACTTCCTTCAGCTGTTCTTTATATGATATGATGTACTGCACTCTCACCAGTCAAATGACCTATTTTGGAAACATTGACTTTATCAATGTTTCTTCTAATATGTGGTACCCAGAACTACAAGGGTGGCCTGAAAAGAGCAGAACAAAGAAAGACTATTAAGGGCTTTGATACAAAATTGACTTTTAGTAAACTTTTCTATAGCAATATCTCAAAAGGCTCTTTTTTAACCTCTTGGCCAAATCTGTTACATAGAGTGAATATTAAATTAAAACATTTATACCTGGAACTGCAATCATAAAAGAACTAAATCAAGAAGTACTATGAAAACTGTCAGCAGTGGGAATGGAAGTGCAGATTTTGCAATATTCTTAATGTAGTATCAAATGTTAATAACCCTAGCATAACAAATGACTTTCTACCAAGATTATTATAGTGATCGTTGCCTACTAAAAGTGAACAAAACATGGATGAAATCTTGAAATTAAAGTAATAATTCCTGTTGTCTGTTCACCATATAAAAAGACTACATAATTTTACTTGTTTTGAACTTTCAGAGAATCAATTGTTCTTAGTTGAGTTTTCAGGGAGATAATCAGATATAGTTTAACTAAACCTCAGAAGACTTAGACACTGGGTCTGACATGGATTAGTTGGGCAATTTAAGGAAAACTGTCCCATTTTTGAGCCTCTGGTTCCCCTTTAGCAAACTAGAAATTCTATCCCCTCCCAACTTCATAGATCTTCTGAGAGTTCACATAGGCTAATACAATTAATGTGGTAAATTCAATAAATTTGTTAAGTGCTCAGAATGGGTAAGGAATGAGGGACATTGAAAGTAGACTTACTATTTTTAAGGATCTTACAATCTAATGGGACAAAGGATAAACACACAGCTATATTATAAGGATGAGTGAAATAGACAGCGAAATATATGAAGGTATTTCAAAAATGGGAAAATTAGGATGTCATTATTATTATTATTTTCCAAATAGAGAAATTTTTGTGCTAGAAGCTTTAAACATTTATTAATGAAACTTTTCCTAAAATATGCCATAAACTTCCTGTCTTATACAATATAACAATATATGGAGTATAAATGTGCTTTTAATGATGATCACATTATGAATATCATTCATTGTGATATTATATAGATAAGGCTGTGGATACAAATGTAGGAACAAGATTAGAGGGTTGAGTTGGGTTTATTCCTTGGGATCTTGAGGTTCCTGTTTGTTAGGGTTCTTCAAGAGTAGTAGTAAGTAACCTTTGATCAGGTACTTACAAGTTAGTGTTCACATACTGGAGAAAAACCACCCTTTCCTGGTATAATTAAATTCAATACATAACTCTTTAGTTATGCCAAATGACATCAATAAATATGATATCTAGGTCTCATGTCAAAACAAAAAGCAATACAATTAATAATCATGATCCTGAAATATAAGCATGATATTCTCAAAAACTATTTAATAGTTCTAATAAATATGTGCTCTAAGGAAGGTTTAGGAACATTTGTACTTTTTAGTACATGACCTTAGTGGATTTTCAAAATAAAAAATAATATTCCTGAGAATAGATATTAGGTTACACTTTCCAGCTAAGGACTTTGAAGATTTTGGTGCAGTATTATTGTATACTACTGAAAGAAGAGACTGTAAGAGTTAATATACCATCCCTAGAGAGCAATAGGCAATTTAATCCTAACATTTCATTTTTTTGAGGTTATAATTGACTTACTCATCAAATGTATATGATGCACCATTGGATACTCCAATTCATTTACTGAAAAAATTCAGTCATGGGAAGAAAAATCACCCTAGTGCATACCTATATGTCATGAAAATCATAATGACATTTCTTTGATGATATTCCTTTGTAACATGAAGGTAGGGAGTTGGATTGTCAAATATTCATTCAAACCCTCAGTAAAAATAATTCCCTGCATCTCCTGAATTGCAAAAAAGGTGATTGAACAGTTACCATATGGTACCATTCCCTGAACTACAGTGTTAGAATCAGGGACAAAGGACTATATAGATTGTTACTTCCCCATATTTTTTTTTTTGTATGTTTACATGGTAGACTCTAGTCATTCTCTTATCTTTTTTCCCTTTAGGGTGGATTACTGCATTTAGTTATATAGAATTAGGATTATACTACTTAATCAAGGGGGTCCATGATTTCTTGGATATGGGTTGTTGGAGGCCAAATTTGATAGTTTGGAATTGGAGTGGCTTGGATCAACTGCTATAATTCTAAACCACTTACAAGTGCTGTCCCTGGAAAAGGAATTGTTTCTCTGAATGCTCAGAGTTTGATTTATCCATCACATCAGATGTAGATCAATGACCCAGATGTCCCTGCATCCATGGAGAATACAATTCCCTGATGTTTTGGTAACTGGTTTCATTAGCTGCTGTGGTTGACAAAAAAAAATCATCACCTTACAGTGAGCTTCCTAAAGATAAATCTCTCCAAACCCACTGAGGCTGACAGATCTTCAATCTGTCTTGGGTCTATGGACCTGAAACCTTTCCAGCTCATTCTTACTCATACAGTCTACTCCAACCCATAAGGAAGAAGGCTTTGGTGGAGGGCCATCACAATAATGAAAGCATTAAAATCATAATCAAATTTTTCAGAACATATTTTTCAGAAATAAATGAGATGCTGCACTGGTTGGAAAGTTCAGGGTGAAAAGTCACTCAAGATGTTCAGCTGCCTCACAGCTGGAACATTAGAATAACAAAACTATGAGCTTTGGGCAGATAGCTATGTTTTGAACATAGTTTGTCAGGGAAGACTTTTTTTGTTTCTCTGAAGATCTAACACAAACAGTTGAAAATCAGCCTTCATATTCTCTCCTCTCTCCACCTAGTACCTAGCTTAGAATTCCCTCTTTTGTCTGTGGAAGTTCAGGAGAAAGTGAAAGAGTACAAGAAGGGACTGCAGATGGGGATGGGTAGAGTTCTGGGGCATTACCTCTAGTCATCACCAATTTCTGGTCTCAACATAGGAACTACCTAGTTTGACCTACTGCTTAGCATGCATTTCTGGTTTCAGATGCTTTTACTCAAACAATTTGATCGTACTAACTTAGCTACCTCATCAGAGTTTATTACGGAAATTACAACATATGAAGGTGAATAAAATATCTCCCAAATTCGGTTTTTTCCTAAAGCTCCTTGTTCATTGCAACTGAAAATTAATGACCAGCGCCTGTGAAATGATCCTTCCTCTGGTTAGACTCACACTGCTTTACTAACTCCCTCTTGGTCCTACTAATTATCTAATTGATTAAGCCTTTGAGGAACCTTCTGTCACTGGGTGTGGTCCATTACACACATCTGGCTTTTTATTCTTTTCTTTTTTTAAAGAGACACTGTAGATTAATTAAAACAAGCCAAGTAGAAATGCAGAAAACAATAGGGAAAACTTTTACAAACCAATCTCTAACAGAAAAGCCAGAAAATGTTTCTGTGTTGATTTCTTTTTGAGCACTTTTGGAAATGGTTATGAAGTGCCATATTGAACTCATCAGAAAGAGTCCTAATGCCCTAGAACATTTTCCCTTACAATGATGGTACTGGGAACTGCTTTCCTAAGGGAGATAAGGCATTTATATCACATGGCAGGGCTAATATAACAACAGAAGGTATGGGGATAATTCATTTACCTTATGGGGAGTTAACATAAACTCCAAAGCAGTTGACATGAAATAGTTTTGTAAAAATAGTTATCATCCTTGTAACTTTGAAACTCAGAGAGGCAAATTTAATTTAAATAAATATTTATCTAATATTTAAATGTTACTTTACAGCTATTATGTAATGCATTATGTGTACTGAAAATCATCAGAAACAAATATTTTGAGCCTAGAGAGATGTCTCCATTATTCATTGTAAATTGTGACACCTAATTGACTCTGAGGTGATTCTTCCTCATCTCATGGCAGGTGTTTCATTAGAAATATTTTCTTTACTAAACCAGAACTGGAAATAAGTGAAGGCAACCACTTTGCAAATAATTCAATCAACAAGGATTCATTTTGTTGTTCAGTGATGTTTCAGTTTTGTCTGACTTTCTGTGACCCAATTGGGGTTTTCTTGGCAAAGATACCAAAGTAGTTTGCCATTTCCTTTTTCAGCTCATTTTACAGATGAGGAAACTGAGGCAAACAGGATTAAGTAACTTGCCCAGTAAGTTTCTGAGGCTGAATTTGAACCCTGCCTGAAGAGTCTGCCTGATTCCAGATCCAGTGCTCTATTCAGTGTACCACTTAGCTGCCCAAGTATTCCTTAAGCTCCTATCATATGCTAGGTACTAGGAATATAGGCACAAATTAATGTACCTATCCCTACTTGAAAGGATTCAGTAGGGAAAATAACTTCATACACAATGCATATATACAAACATATGTATACAATACATGTATACAAACACATGCATACAGAGTATATATGTAGATTTAATAAATAAAAAGTGGTTAAATAGAAGGTAGTTTGGGAGGACCAGGAAAGGCTTCATGAAGATGGTGCTTGAATTCCATCTTGAACAAAAAAGAGCAGTTCCCTAAGGGAAAGTACACTGATGGTATGTAGGTTAGTCAGAGAAAAGGAAGGGAGACTGGAGATGGAATACACTGTATGGAAAATAAAGCAACAGAAGGAGGAGTAATGTCCAATAAGTCTGGGAAAAATAGAATGGGGACAAGCTATGAAGTGTTTTAAAAGCTAAACAGAGGATTTTTATATTTGATCCTAGAGGCAAGAGGAAGCTATGAAGTTGACTAAATAAGGAAGCCAACTTCTCAGGTTTACCATTAAGGAAATTATTTTGGCAGTGGTGTGTCAAAGAGGTTGGAATGGTGAGAGATTTAGAGTAGGGAGACCAATTTCAAAGTAGAGGCAATAATCAAGATGCGAGTTGTTGAGGGCTTGAACTAAGGTGGTAACTGTGAATAGGGAGACCTGATCAGATTTGAGAGATGGGGTAGAGGTAGAAACAGCAAGATTTGGCAACTGATTGAATATGTATGGTGAAGGAGAGTGAGGAGTTGGGAATAATTCTGAGGTTACAAACCTCAAGAACTAGAAGGATAGTGTTTTCTTTAATAGGAATAGAGAAGTAAGGACAAAAAGATGGAGGGAAAGATAATGGACTCAGTTTTAGACATGTTGAGCTTGCAAACAATTGCCTTTATTTTAAGTACAGCCAAATTGAAAAACTAAGTCAAGAGCTCTAAAAAACAATGGAAGTATTACTAAATTCCATATGGTATTTTTTTAACTCTTAAAAGCGATAATTAAGTGCTCTAATACGATATTTTTGCTAGGAAATGTGGTGCAGTAGAAAGAGCACCACTCTTTTTTTAAGTCAAAATTCTGTTCTCTACCTTTCTACTTGTCTAACCTCTCTGCTTGGTCAAAAAAAAAAACCCATTCTGTCCTGTTGCTTCCAACACATTGCCTCCTCTTTCATCCCAATTTTATCATTTATTTTCAATCTCTACTTGGCTATTACTAGCTTCTTCCCTACTGCCTATAAACATGTCCATGTCTCCCCCATTCTCAAAAAAAATTCCCCATTTGACCCTTTTTTACCCTGATAACACTAGCCCTATAGTTAAATTCCTTGAGAAGCTGATCTATAATAACAGATGCTTTCATAATTAACGTCTTATAAACCAACTTCTGAACTTATCACCACACTGAAATTATGCTCCCTAAAGTTATCAGTCTTTTAATTGTCAAATTCAACAGCTCTTTCTAAATTCTCATGCTCTGTGTCTTCTCTGACTATCCTTTCTCAGTCCCCTTTGTTGGATTTTCATCCAGGTCATATCTTCTACCTGTCCCATCAGATTCTGTCCTGGGTCATGTGAACACCTGGAGTGGGTTCTTTAAACTTGAACATCTCATGTTTCCTTTGAGCTATTATTTCCATTCTGCCTTACTCATAAAGGTTAGCACCCTCCCCAAAGAGGGTACATCATGCTGAGTGGTCCTGTGTCACTGTTTCCTATGCTGCACAATCAATCCCAAAGTTCTTAGGAGAGACTTTCAGGGTATCCCTGTATCACATCACTTCTTCTGCCCCCCACCCCCCCAGCACATAAGCTGTGCCTACCAAAATGTGAGCTTTTTGAGAAGGGACTGCAGTTTTACATAGTAAGGGCTTAACAAAATATTTGTTGACTGATTAATTCATAGCATTGCTATGAGAATCAAATGAAATTATATCTATATCCATATAGATATAGAAATTATATATTATATTGATAAAGAAATTATATATATATATATATATATATATGCATACACCCATGAAAACACTTTCTAACCATAAAGAACTTCATAAATGTGAACTTATTTACATCAGGGAAAGGTGCATACCTTAATGCAAATGAAGAAACACTTTAGGATGAGAGAATCCATTCATTGATCTTAACACATGCTTATGAATGAATCAAAGGACATGGTGGAGAAAAAAATTTCTTCCCTTAAGGGGCAGTGTCTATAAGATAACGTCAAACTAGAAGGTAGAAGAATTTCAATTCAGATACTGACTGTATGGCTATTAATAATTCACTTAAGTGCTCTTAGCTCAATTTTCATGTCTATAAAATGGAAATGATACTATTTGTATTACCTTTCTTACACAGTAAGTGTGAAGAAAGTATTTTATAAAGCATGAAATGCCCTGTCCTCTCACCTCAGCCTTTTGCTAAGACTTGACTGTTCAGTTTTTTCCTATTCATCTACCTCTTGTATTCATGTACCTAGTTATTTATTTACATGTTGCTTCCCATATTAGAAATTATCTTCCTTGAGGGCAGAGACTATTTTTGTCTTTTGTTTTGTATCTTGAGTAACAGCATAGTACCTGCTTAACAAAGACTTATTAATTGATTCATTTAATATGAGCTAGGACTACTACTTCTACTATCATTCTTTTTTTTTTTTTTTAGTTTTTGCCAGGTAATGGGATTAAGTGGCTTGCCCAAGGCCACAGGGCTATGTAATTATTAAGTGTATGAGGCCAGATTTGAACTCAGGTACCCCTGACTCTAGGGCAGGTGCTCTATCCACTGTGCCACCTAGCTGTCCCTACTATCATTCTTTATCTAAATCATTCTTTAATTTCTTAAATTCTTAATTTAAACTTTTCTATAATGATATTTACATATTGCAGATTGATTTCTGGATCATTGTTTAATAAATCTTGAACTTGGAAGGTTCTTGGTGGTTATTGAATGCACCCACCATCCCTAATTTTTAGATAAGGAACCTGAGATCTGGATTTCCCAAAGTTGCCACAAGTAGAATATGGCAGAGGCTTGACTTGATTCCACCAAGGAAATCTCTATTAGATATGACACAATCTTGAAAGCATTCAAGTATACTTGTAAAGGATATCTCATGGAATAGAAGTTAGCAAAACATGAAAAAAATCACAGATGGCATTGTGTGGGACAAATGCCACTTAAATAAATTTCGGAGATCTCTCAAGGTATGAAGAGAAAGTTTAATTCATTTCTCAAGGAATGGGCCACAATCAATTACAGAGATTGAGGCAAAAGCAAAAGGCCCAAGGATCACATTTATCCTAATTCAATTCCCAACCCCGCCACTGACCCACCCTCCTTAATGAGGAGTGTGGTTTTACAATCTAGACTAGCAAACTAATCTAGGGAAAAGAGCATAAAATTCAAACCGAAACCAGATTATCTCTTCAGCCCCAGGAATTGAATAGTCATCTAGACTTCAACAGATAAAGTGGGGTCAGTTGACTCTTCAGCAATATCCCAGAAGTTGCTTTGTCAAGGGAGGAGGGGCACATAATTAACTATTCTTCAGTCTATAATATTCTACTGAAGAAATCTCAGACCTTATTCCACTCAGCATTGTCTTCCAAAAAGGACAATTGAGAAAATTTAAAAAAAAAACCCGCACATTGAATAGCTAATTATGCACCAGGCATAATTGGGTATAAAAATACAAATGAAACAGTCCCTGACCTTAGGAAGTTTACCTTTTTTTTGAGGAAATCAGCATACACATATATACATATGTTTTTATTTTGATATATATATATATTCATATTTCCCCCTATATATTTATACAAAAGATATATATATATATATATATATATATATATATAATAAATTCTAAGTAATTTGGATTTCAGGAACCATTAGTATCTAGGAGATCATGAGAGCTATGCAGGAGGTGTCATTTAGACTATCTTGAAGAAAGGCAGAGATTCTAGGAGGCAGAAGTGAGAAGGGAATGAGGGAAAGCTTGAAGAATTGTAAGAAGAATGGATTGGCTGGCTTGCTAAGTCCATCTTTCACTACCAACTTATATGCTCACTTTCTTCTTTTTATAAAAATCCTTATCAGAAATATTTTTACATATATCAAGTTTGATTTTCATCCTAGATGAAAGTATGAGCATGGAACATGCAGACTATTATATATTCCTTGATCACACAACTGAGAGATGTAGAAACATATGATCCCTCCCTGTTTATTATTGTTAGGTAACTTTTTTTAATTGACAAAGTTAAACAAAATAAACCATTTGAGTCTCTCATTAAGTTGTATCTTGTACACGCTTTAAGATCATACATAACTCCTGATAAATGCAACTTTATTTAATAACTCCCAAATCATTAATGTTGAGAGGCATAAACAGGGATATGTATACTTGACAAAAATATTCACTACTATAGTGGCAGATGTCTTGTGTAAGGTTCAGTAATAAGAGGGACTCCTTGGGTAAGATGGAATGGATGGTGAGGTTACTCCAGGTCCTCCTATTTGCAGATAATATTGTGCAAATATGTTGAAGTAGAACACTACAAAACTTATAGAACACTACAAGGCTTCCTCAGTGAGATATGCCAGTTTTCTTTTATTTATTTATTTTGCAAGGCAAACGGGGTTAAGTGGCTTGCCCAAGGCCACACAGCTAGGTAATTATTAAGTGTCTGAGACTGGATTTGAACCCAGGTACTCCTGACTCCAAGGCTGGTGCTTTATCTACTACGCTACCTAGCCACCCCAATATACCAGTTTTCAAGAGAGACTATTCTAACATTATTCAAGAGAGACTATTCTAACAGTCCATTCAGGAAAAGCTAAATCAGTTTTGAAAAATATCTATTGTACAACTCTAGAATACAGGTTAGTCATGCACAGATTCATGTTTTAAAAGTGATGTAATGTGGTTGAGAATATTAAAATACCACCACAAAAATTCAAATTGTAGGTAACCTCAAGTATTATAGCACAAGTAAGTTGCACCACATTTTAATGATGCTATATCCAAGAAAGCACACAGGGATATCAAGAAAAATGTATCATCAGTATTTATCAATGTTATGTTAAAGCCATTGTGACTAAAAATGAAGATGAGTTTTAACAGTGGCACCTCTCTGTACCTGGAAGTTAGGACCTACCTAACTGCATTCATTTTGGGGGGCTTCTATTGCTAACTCACATTGAGCTTACTGTCCACTAAAATGCTTATATTGTTTTTAGAAAAAACATATTTACTTACATGTCTTCTTTATCTTATATGTGTGGAGTTGACTTTTTGTACCCAGGTGCAAGGTTTCTACATTAATCCCTTCTGAATTTCCCCATATTAAATTCCACCTAATGCATTACTAGCCTATCGAGATACCAGAGTAGAAATGATGGAACGAAAAAATAGCTAAAATGGAGTTGATACTCAAAAGAAGTATGGAGCTAGTAATAAAGGATCTAGTTAACCTTGAGGAAGTTTAGTCATGTGGCCTGGGAAATGAAATCACAAGATACCCAGAAACCTGATAGTTATTGGTGAGCCACAGTCAGTGATTTTCAAAAGATACTGGAGAAATGAAATAGAACCACAGGTTAAAAGAGAAGCACATGAGTCTGAATTTTCAAGAGACGGTAGTTAACAGAGGCTATAAACTATAGACTATAAGCCAGTGAGTTTGACTTTGATTCTGGTCAAAATTCTAGAATGCATTATTAAAGAATCAGTTAGTAAATATCTACAAATAGAAGCAGTGATAGCAAGGAATCAGTATGATTTAAACAAGAACAAGTTATACTAGACAAATCTTCCTTGCTGGTCAAGTGTTTAGACTGATGGATCAAAGGAATGCATGTTCCATAGTTTACCTACATTGTAACAGAACATCTGATAAAGTTTTCGACCTAATAGTGTGGGAAAAAGTTATATAGATATGTAACTGACAATAATTAAGTAGACTTGAAACTATATAAATAACTAAAAATTCAGAATGGTTGAAATTAGCAGAATGGTAATATCCACTTGGAAGGTGGTTTTTAATATGTCTCAGATATGCAAATAGACCTGGTTATTTAATATTGTAACATGTTTATGAAGTGATAAATAGCATACTAATCAAAATTCAGATGACATAACACAAGAGCAAAAATGTTGGATGAAAGAGACAGGATTAAAAAAGAGTTTGTTGACTAAAACAATGAGACAAATCCAATAAGTTGAAATTTAATAGTGATGTCTGATGCATATAAAATCTTTTATTTGGATTAAAAAAGATCAACTTCTTAGGTTCAAGTCCTGGGAAGCATGGTTTGACAGTAATTTGCCTGAAAGAGATTTTGAGGCTTTAATGAACTGTAAGCAGTTTGCTGAATAGGGAGCTATGACTGTCACAAAAGCTGATGCAATCTTGGGTCACATTTCTAGAAAAGTCATAGAATCTGGGACTAAGAAATAGCTTGTTTTTTATCATTTTAGTCTGGTGTGAGTAACATCCAGAATATTGTGTTTAGTTCAGAGAACAACAAGTGAGGCAGGGAACACTGATAAATTGGTGAGCTTCCTGAGGGAGGAGGAAATTATATGGGTAAAGAGCCACAAATGCATGTGGTATAAAGATTGGTTGAGTAAATTAGGGATGTTAGTAAGGATGTGATCATTTTCTTCAATTGTTTGAAAGATTGTAATATGGAAGAAGAATTAGATTTATTCTGTTGACTTGAGGGCTGAACTGGGAAGGAGAGGTGGAAGTTGCAAAGAGGCAAACTTAATGACAAGAGAAAATTTTTTCTAACAATTATTGCTGTCTTGGACAGAATTCAGTTTCTCTTCACTAGAGATCAGAGAGCAAAGACTTCATGACCATTAAATGGCTGAATTGTGGGAGACAGTCTTTTTCAGGTGTGGGTTGGATGGTCCCTTCAATTTCAGAGATTCTGTGATTCTTATTTTGTGAATAATTGTACATCTCTGAGGAAGGCGCCTTGCCATCTGGCCCCTGTGCCCTAACAAGCTCTGCTCCCACATGATGGCAGCTGCCAGAATGATAGAACGGAGCTTCATGCATTGCAAATCCAATCTATTTCAGGGGCAGTAAATGCCATACATAGGATAAACACCTCCTCCAGGAGGATAATCTGTACAGAAGAGACACTCGCATCTTGATTATGGTTGTCAGTAATGGGTCCATGAAGTCAAGAGAGACAAGGGAGACAAAGGAGACAAGGGAACAAGAGGGAGAGTAGAAAGAAATACTGAAAAAGAACAGTCTCAAAGGGAAGTCTGGGTATACAGCCTTGGATCTAACTAATAGCAACCATTTTCAATTCAATCATTGCATTAGAAATAATAGGAAAAGAGAACCCAAAATAGAGCAAAAGACACTTTTGATCTCTATTGTGGGATACCAACTACTGAAAGCTCTTTGACCAATTTCAATAAGTAATTCCTGTTCCTTTCTCCCCCACAGATTCATACAGCATTTACAGTAATAAAAACGTGTCCCAATTCTTCTTAGTCTAATCATCCAAAATTTCTAAAGTTAATGCAAAATCTTTTGTTACAGAGGTTTTTCTAGGGATAAAAGGTTTCTGTGGAAATTTGAGAGTATTTTCCTCTGGGAATAAGATATTTCCCAATAGTAATAATAATATGTTGTGCTTTTATGCCATTTTTCAAATCATTTGCACCTGTTAAATGATGACTGTCTTTTTCTGGGAAGAGTCTTCAAATCACCGAATAATATCTCGTATTCATATTTATACTGGCAGCCTACACATTGTTGGGAGTGTATATAAAAATATAAAGAGCTTGAGATTTCTCCAGTGACTATTAGTTTGAAGAGTCAATGCATATATTTGACTTATTTTTCTTCTGAGACAGAAATACTTCATATTCAGGAAAGGTAGAACAATTAGAAAATTTTCAAAACATAAAACATGACAAAATTCTATGTTCTATAGACTTTTAAGAAGATCCAAGCCCTATTTATTTTACAACACTTCCAAGACCAACATGAGACTCATGGTGTATTAGTTATTTATTTTGAGGAATTTGGTTTGTCTTTCATGGGTAGCTGCAACCAAATAGTTTATCACTTTGTGGTCAACATAATATATTATATACCTTGGACAATGGAAATAGTATGTTGCAGGCACCATAATCAGTGTTATACAACCCCTTTCCACTATAATAATCATGGGAAAGGGGACAATGGGTGTTGCTGAAGAGGACTAATGATATCATAAGGTGATGGTGGATATCTTGACTTGGGCATGAATTGGATATAAGTGAGGCAGAATTGTGCAATATCATCAGCCTCAGTCTCTCTTCCAGAGTCATCAAAGTCCAGTAGTAAGACAAAAGACAATATGACTGCTGATGGCCCAGGATGACATTGGAGTTTTCAATGTCTGACCAAACTCTAAGCACTCCAAAGCACCTGCTTTAAGTTGTCTTCATGACCATTAGAGCCAGTTGTTCTCATCCACCCTTTCTGCCAAAGGAAGCTTACACATGCTTGGGGTAGACATCTCCCTATGTTACAAATGGTTTTGAGGTCTGTTTGAGGTCCTCAATGTCTGCCAAGAGTTTTACTGGGGTATAGCTGCTTCTCATGCTATAGGATTTTTTTTGTTGAATAAGCAGCCCTGAAAATGTTATTCTTCCACGAGTATCCCATATACCTCAGACAGAAGGTAATAAAGCATAGAATAATTTAATTATTTGTATTAAGAACTGCTTCTGGAGTCAGGAGGACCAAAATTCAACTCCAACCATAGTCACTTTAAGACTTATTAACTGTGTGACATTGGGCAAATCACTTCATCTCATTGCCTTGCAAAAACAATTAAAAAAAATGTAGTATCTTTGTCTAATGGGAATAGATTGATTTAGTTAGAAAAGCTGAGTTACATCCATATTGACATTCTTGCTACAAATCAGGTGTTTTTAATTTGAGAGCTGTGAATTTTTTTTAAAAATTGATAATTGCATATCAATATAATTAATTTTCTTTGTAAACTCAAGTATTGTATATTATGACTTTTAACACATTTTCCTGAGAAGGGGTCCAGTAACTTTAACAGACTGCCCAAAGGAATAAAAACATAAAGAATCTCAAGACTCTCTCCTATAAATGTAATGAAAAGGCATAGAGAAGTTCAAGCTAAATGCAAGAATAATGTAAGATTTTCTAGTAAAAGTAAAGAATTTGGTGAAATTGATTTCATCATGATGTTTCATCACATGATGTCATGCTATACACAGTCATCTCATTTTGTCTATTTTCATAATGTTCATAATGACCATAAAGAGAATGCAATTTAGAACCTATTGTCCCGAGTAAAAAAAGAATAGTTTCTATCACTGATCTGTAAATGTAGTATTTAAAATGTTTGATTTAATGTTTTTGAGACTTCTTTATGTTCTAGAACATGATATATTTTTGTCACACTTGTACATATATTCAGCCCACTTATCCAAGTCATTGTCAGATCTTGTCATTTCTATTGTCACAACTGGGACCACTAAAGATTTATGCTATATAATCTCATTTGGGCCCCCATTGATATAAGGTAATCTCTCTATATTTCTCTAATTGATTCAATAGTGATTTTTCTCAAAACCTTTTAATCCTTCCCAAATCTTTCATAGCTCCCTCTCCCCCCACTTTTTTAGTTGAGAATCTTGCCTCATTAATTAACAGAAAAATATGAAGCTATTAACTGAGAACTCCCTTTCTTTTCCTCTTTCTCATATCCTTCAGATACTTTTTGTGATTATCTCCTCCTCTATCAAGTCTTATAAAATGAGGTAACTCTTCTCCTTGTCAAAGGGGCACAATTGATATCATTCTTTTCTATCTTCTCCAGAAAATCCCCTCCTCCATCATTTCCCTTCTCTCACTAATCACCAATCTCTCCCTGTATTTTGGCTACTTCTTTGCTCTCTACAAAGACCACCATGTCTGTGATATCTCAAAAAAACTAAACAAAACAAAACATCTTTTTTGATCTGTTCATCACCAGTCCTATATATCTCTTTCTCTTCCCTTTCACAGTTAAGATCCTTCAGAAAAGTATCTATAACTTGTGCTTTTATCTCTTGTCTTCTCTCCTTAACTTTCTGACCTTGTCATTCAAAACAGAATGCTGTGTGATTTTTCAGAGGAGTAAAATATATCTCATGTAGTTGCTGGAGTTTGAGGAAGGAGTGGGCAGAAGAGAGATTATCATTATCAAAAACAGGGTTACAGCTAGGGATAAGCTCATATTTCATCAGAGGTTGACAAGACTATTCCAGTAGTAGTCAGTGGCAATTATATGAAAAATCAAGTTAGATTAAATATACAGGTATACCATTCAGAAAACATGTTTTCATCATCCACTTTATTTTTTGTACGGGAATGAATAATTTGATCTCATTGTATTAATGGAAATCACAGAAACCCAGTATTCTAGACTTGAGGCCATCAGAACAATCTTATCCAAAATGAGGAATATAAAGAACAATTCACTGTTGATCAAGAATCCCTTTTCTATTTGAATTTTGTGAAGGATTGGTCTCCTCTTTTGTAATTAACATTGCTATAAAAATCTCCTTGATTTAGAATTTCCTACTGATCTTAGTGCATCATTAAGTTATTACCATTATCATATCTGTCATGGAATCTTGTAGGATCTTAATGTATGCAAGGGAGAACCTAATTTGACCTATATTTTCCCTCCTAAATATAGTGTTTTTTTTGTTATGAACAATCTAGGATCATAATGGGGTTAGATATTATCTAAATCTTTCAATTTATGATTGTGATGATGAAATTTGCTATAGAAAATGATGGATGAAAATCTTTCTGTCTTCTTTTGTTACATCAACATATTTGTCCTTATGTACTTTATTTTTCCTTATTTTTTTATTTCCTATTTCATACTAGTCTGCAGGTTATGATTATCTTATATTTGATTTGTATATGTGCTGTATATTCATACTGGTACTCCTACTGGTTCATTAAATGTAGCTTCTTGAGAGCAGATTTTATATTTCACTTTCATCTTTGTATTCTCAGTGCTTAGCACAGTGCCCATTATATAGTAAATATTAAATAAATGGTGATTGAAATATTGATTATAAATCAGTAAAAAAATGGAATGGAAAAATACACATGACAGTATAACTCTGCTGATGTGTGGTAGCTATCCTCTAGTCAGTAGGGAGCCCTACAACTTCTAGAGAGTTCCAAATATCTTTCCTTGACCAAAGTTTTTCATAGATTAAATTTACAATTTGTTGTGCTGATGTCAGGGCACTCACAGAACAAGGAATTCTTGCTAATACAAGGAGTTAAGAAGTAGAGAATTCAATGTGTGCTAAGTGACTCTGATGGAGTCAAGCACAAAAATTGCAGAGTTAGAAGTTAGTCAGACATTTGGAAACTAGCCACATGGAGCAGCAGAGGATTGGGGAGACAAAAAGATGATGCATTATAAGGTCAAGCCCAAGGGTAATTCAAAGTCCAAAATGAATGATGGGGAGTCTCTAGGAATTGAAGGGACAGGGCAGCAACTAAAGGTCCCTTTTACAGCCTGCTTGTTGGGAACTTGTCTATGGTTCCTGTGGTTTAGGAGCCAATCAATTCCAGGGGAGTTAGTCTGGACCCTGCAGGTGGGAGCAGGTGAGTGGCAGCTCCTGGCTGAGGTGGGGAGAGTAACTGTGGGGGATCAGCAGCAGCGCCTGGCAAGCAAAACCCTGACAGTTATTCTCATTTGCATTAAATTCTAAAACCTGATGTTTCCTAAGCAGCTTTTTCATTCCCTTTGAGACAAATTGCAATTTTTTTAAGGAGATCATATCCTTTTTCCATATGACCTAGCATTTTAAAAGCAAATTTAGACAGAGCAAATCAAGGCTTTAAAACAAACACAAAATAATGTCACAACACTTGGGAACCAGAAGTCCTTTAACTTTTCTCTAGATTTTAGTCTTATCCAGTTTTTCTGCAAATCAATGAGGTCTTTAGTTCAATTAATCTCTGTAGACACATCATATCTCTGCCAAAAAAGCACCATGTGATGAAGACAATTATTATTTGTCAGATAATTTAATCATGTTACTTTTTTTAGTGTTGGTGATAGAGCTTCTCAGTTGTCTTAGTTATTATAAGATACCACTGTAAAATTAATGTTAGGAGAGTTATGTATATGTGTGTGTGTGTGTGTGTGTGTGTGTGTGTGTATGTATATATATATGGAGAGAGAGAAAACATTTACTTTCACAATTTCCATTTTCCCTTTTCACCTAAGAAACTTATTTATGTGAGCATAATACTGTGGTCTTTTAATACCATTTGTAACATTCATTAATCTTTGAAAGTCTGACTCTCCTTCACTAAAGAATAGCTTCATAATTAATCAGTGACTTCTACTGGGGAAAAGGAAGAAAAAAAAAGATCAATATGACTTCAATCTAACCCTTTCTTTAGCAATCCCTTAACTTAAAAAGTGTAGAGGAAAGGAAGTTGTGAGGTGGTGTTACTGCATGGGTTGGTAAGGAAAAAAGGAGATAAATGATTTTTTAAAAAAAGTATTTAAATGTAGGACTTTCTTTTCCTCCTTTCTTCTCCCACCAGAGGGATTGCAGGTTTGGGCCATAAGTAGATTTAGTCTAAGGGAAGGCCCAAAAATATGCCACCCAGCTCCAATTTACTATTAGTCTCTGCTACAGGTTAGGGAGGTACACTGAGAAATCCAATAGCTTTGAACTCTAAGCCTAACTTGAAGGAAAACAGATAAGGAGACAGAAGGGGATGTAAAACAGCTGTGTGAAAGGAGAGGCTTGAAGCCTGATTAGCTCTCCATATTCCCCTTTCTATACCTCACTTTGTGGTCGGCACAAATCCCTTTCATTTAACCCTTTGCTTTTTTGATTAAAATATATTCTATACAGAGAAATCTCTATTCAATTGCTATTAAAAGTAGGAGAGAAAAAAAGTCAAAGTGAGAGGAGAAGAAAGGAAAGGATGAAGGGAGGAGAATATGGAAAATATATAAAGAATGGGGCAGGAGGGGCTGGGGGACATTAGTATAGAAAATAACCAAGTACAATGTTATCTCTACCAATTTTCACTCTGTATAATTATTTCTTTGCACTTCATAATAAGGCTAAATCAGTGGATAGGTTTCTGGGTCTGGAATCAGGAAGATTCATCTTCCAGAGTTCAAATCTGGTCTCAGAACCTTATGTGACCTTGGACAAGTCACTTAACTCTGTTTATCTCAGCTTCCTCATCTGCAAAGTGATCTGGAGAAGGAAATGATAAACTGCTCCAGTATTTTTTCATTTTCAGGTGTTCTGCTAACCAGGTGTGTGACTTTATACAAGTTGCCTAATCCCATATCAAATTCTTTATTAATCAAATTAAAGGCACTGGGAAAGATGACAATTAAGATTCTTGAGTCTGGAAAAAACAATATAGAAATAGTGAGATTGGGGTAGGAATATAGATAGCTTTTTGGGGACATACATATTACATTTGAAGTGATAGTGAAAATGTCTGACAGGCAGTTAGAAATTATGATTAGAGTGGGAGGTATAGATTTGGGAGTCATCAGCAGATAAATGATCAAGAAGTCATAAGAATAGAGGAAATCTCCCTGGGAGAGAGAACACCTAGAGAGGAGCTATATCTGGAGGCAATGTAATCTGGAGATATTGTCCTGGGGATATGTGCAGCCTTGGGCTTAATTTTGATAAAAACAAACAAAAAAAGGCATTGATTAGAAACTGGATGTTTAAGAATCAAAAGCTTGCTCTTAAGAATAAGTCATCTTCAATTTACAGTTGAGGAAATCAAAGCAGTCCATAGTCATATGAAAAATTGCTCTAAATCATTACTTATTAGAGAAATGCAAATTAAAGCATATCAGAGGTACCACCTCACACCTCTCAGACTGGTCAATATGACCAGAAAGGAAATGATCAATATTGGAAGGGGTGTGGGAAATCTGGGACACTAATACATTGTTGGTGGAGCTGTGAACTTATCCAACCTTTCTGGAAAGCAATTTGGAATTATGCCCAAAGAACAATAAAAATGTGCACACCCTTTGATCCAGCAATACCACTACTGGGTATATATCCTGAAGGAATTATGGAAAAGGGTAAAAACATCACTTGTACAAAAATATTCATAGAAGCCCTATTTGTGGTGGCAAAGAATTGGAAATTAAGTGAACGTCCTTCATTTGGGGAACAACTTAACAAACTGTGGTATATGTATATCATGGAACACTATTGTTCTATTAGAAACTGAGAGGGATGTAAATGCAGGGAAGCATGTAAGGATTTGCATGAACTGATGCTGAGTGAGATGAGCAGAACCAGAAGAACACTGTACACCCTAACAGCAACATGGGGGTGATGATCAACCCTGATGGACTTGCTCATTTCATCAGTGCAACAATCAGGGACAATTTTGAGCTACCGGTGATAGAGAATACCATCTGTATCCAGAGAAAGAACAAAGATCAAAGACTATTACCTTCAACTTAGGGGAAAAAAGTTATCTTATTATGTAATTTTGCCATCCCTTATACTTTATTTTTCTTCCTTAAAGATATGATTTCTCTCTCATCACATTCAACTTAGATCAACATATACCATGGAAACAATATAAAGATTAATAGACTGCCTTCTGTGGGGGTTGGGAGGAGAGGGAAGCTAGAATAGGAGGAAAAATTGTAAAACTCAAAATAAATAAAATTTTGCTTTAAAAAAAGAATAAGCCATCTTCTTTCTGAGCTTCTTGTGGAAAGAAAACAAAGGCTTTAGGTACTAGACAAGGGCTACAAAAACACTGTTGGAAAGATTGCAGAACCAAAAGCTTGATAGAAGGCCAAGGGAAAGAGCTCTATGGTAAATTACCCCTTAATTTCTGAGAAGAACCAGAAATCATATTTGGAGAAAGTGTTAAAAAGTTAATTTATCCTCTTTTGAGTATAGCTTTGTTTCAAACCATATGTCAAAACATTTTTTATTTCAGTGTTATTTCTGTTCAGGGTATGTATTAATAACTAGCTATGTAAATTATAAAGTTATATTTTTCCAATGAGCTTGCAATTTGCTTTAAAAAAATGGTGGCAATTTCAAAGTCAGACCCTCCTTACCAGAGGAGAAACTGATGTTCCTAAAGATGCAAAGTACCATCTAGTGGGGACTCAAGCAAACAACACAGAAGGAAGACAGAAGGAGATGTGTGTCTTGGGAATATAACTCATATATAATGACATAACATGACATCACAGTGAAGAGGATTTCAATCTTAGATCAAAACAAATGAATAATAAGCAGGGTCATTAGCAAAATGTACTGACTTAAAAAGTGACATTTCACAATAATACATGTACAGTTTATTTTTTCTTTCTAAGCTTTTTTCAAAATGGAGTATTTGGAAAATGGAGTATTTATTAGGTTATAGGATATAGCTCTAATTAAGGTTGTTTTGAACTGTCAAACAGGCATGATATAATGCATATCTTATACAATAGTATAATGAAAAGAAAACAATGAACTATATTAAAAATCTGATTATAATTGAAAGGAGTCCACCATCTGAAGTAAAGCTGTGAGGCAGCAAACAATTGATTTTAAACATGAAAATTGAAAAAATGAGTTGAAAACTCAGGATCCCATTTCCTTAATAAGAGCACTTGGGAATGAGGAGAATAAGTATGTTTCAGACCTGGGAGGGAAATTTAACGACTTCTAGTACAAACACCTTATTTGATAGATGAGAAAAATCATCACCAGAAGGGAAGCTATATGTCTGAAACCACAGTTTCTGATTGTAGGGTTCAGAATATAGCCAAGGTCTCTTGATTAACTGGTAGTGACCCCTCTGTCATAATATTTGCACAGGGCTTAGCATAGGGATTAACTTAGAGTAGAAATTTAATAAATGTTTATTCCCTTTTCTCACTTTGTGACTGTGAATCTTTAATTTCCTGGTAAGAAAACAACAGTTTACTGGAAGCAAATAAGAATAAAAAAGACTGCATAAAATAAAGGAAAAAATCTTAGGTAAATAAAGTCTCCATATACTACTGAAAAATATAATTTTCAATGTGATTCAGCAGATTTTTACTTTGTATGAAAATAGTTACCTTAATTTATGGCACTTAAAATGTTACTTCATAATTTCTGGTATCTGTAAGAAATAAATAATGAGAAAGATTGTGACCATTCTCCTGATGGGGCAATTGAGGTTTAAGAGATGGCAAAATACCAAGCCAAGGCAACTTGTAAGAAGTACTGAAAAGAAGTTCGGACATCAGGATTCTAGTTGCCGCTTTTCCATTAACCACATTGATTGTGGTTAGAGTGTATTAATATTCATCATACTCCAGATTTTAAAGAGAGTTAAGATGTCATAGCTGCAGACCTTAAAAACAAAGTTGACTCAAAGGAAGGGAGATTCTCTATTACAAACTTCTAAAGCTAGAGAATAGCAAATCCAATGAGAAAGAAATGTGATTATACTTAGATTTTTAAAGAGATATGCATAAAGAATATAAGCCAGGACAAGGGAGGGATGAGGTCTCAAAAGAATAATTTGTAAGAAGGGCAAATACTCATAATGATGTGAGGCTTGTGAGGAGTTCAAAGAGTGACAAGAAGGGGGTAAATAAAAAAAATAAAAGTAAAAGAAGAAATGCAGACTTAATGAATGGAATCGAATGTGGGATCATAACAATAGATGATAAGGTGGAACTACTCAAATCTGATTTATATCTATTACACCAATGATTTTTTAGGCTGGGAAATATAAAAAATAAAAATAAGTAAGGGAATTGAAATCTAAGATAAGTAATGAGATAGTAAAACAGCACCTAAGTCCTTTAAATGAATTTAACTTTCTTGGTCTGTATCAATTATAACCTAAAGTATTAAGAGAACTTGCAAAAGTGACTGTTAAATAATTATCAATAATTTCTGAGGGATCCTGGAGAATTGCATGCAGTTGTAAAAAGACCTGCCTTTCAAAATAGGAAGAAGGTAGTATCTTTAAAATATAGAATATTGAGTACGATTTTGACTCATGGAAAAATTTTAGAACATTCCTAAAGGATTTCTGAATACTTAGAAAAGGAAGCAATGATCACTAAAGGTCAGCATGCATTCATTAGGAGCAAGTCATACCAGATTAACTTTATTTCATTTTTAAACACATTTACTGGACAAGTACTATATAGATTAAGAGAATTCTTTTAGCCTCACTAAATCAGAATTTCATCAAAGAGTTTGAAAAAGTCTCCTCTGATCTCAAAGACAGAGGAGATGTTGATTAGATTTAAATATAGTTAAGTATATTTAGACCTGGCTGAATGACTGAATTTAAAGATTATGGATGACCATATGGGTTGTCAGATACTGCTTGTGGGTTTCTAGCTGAATGTCTATCTTAATTGGCATCATCATCATTATATTTAAAATAATGGTTTTTACATTCCAAAATTTTCAAAATTTTTTTAAACTTATTAAAATAATATTTAAAAATTTAAAACTACTCAGCTTGTAGACCACACTAAAACAGGCAATGGGTCAGATTTGGACTGCAGGACTTAGTAGTTATATACATCATTTATGCTATCTTATATATTATTTTAAAATGTTAAAAACATTCTTATTCCAAGGCAGTATGAAAGTAGGCAATAGGTTGTATTTGGTTCAGTTTACTAACCCCAATATAAATGGATTAATGTTAACCTGAAATAATAACAAAAATTATAAATAATTAATAATATCTTGCATTTATAATGCCTTAAAATTTACAAAGCATTATTACAGTTGTCATTTCGTTTGAAGAGAATGACAGTTTTAGAGAAGTTCTAGTCATTGTTGTGCTCTGTTCTATTTCTTTCTATGACTAGTATGAAGACAGATTATATCCTTATCACATTTTTGAATGACACAGTTCTGGAAAGGGTAACTTCTGGTTGATAGAAATGGAACAGAACTGCAATGATGCAACAGATTCAAGTCACTGAAACGTCAGAATCTCCAAGACATGAGAGACATTACATGCCAACTAACTCAATCCCTATTTGAATAAGATTCTCTCTATCACATGCTCAGTAAGTAATAATCCAGTTTAAATATTGCAGTTTTAAGTCTATGCAATGTTCTTTGTAACTGTCTTCTTAGTAACCATATAAACCCTCTTCAAAATGGACTAGATGCATGGCATATAAGGGAGCACCTTGGTAGCTAGTTGAGAAAGTGATCACCAACCAGTCTAAATGATATATCAATTCTGACTTTAATTATTGTAATTTAATCTTTCCTTAAGATTGCATAAATCTAAAAAAAGTTAATAATAAAATGTTAAGAAATTAGGGCATAAAACAACAGGAGACAGCTGTCCCCATATTGTGTATCTATGTGAGTGAGCACTATAAATATAGCTACCTATCTACTGAAACCTTTCATTGTAAATGAAATGTCCATTAGAGAAAAATAATAGACAAGCCATGAAGAAGCTCAATCTTATTTCTTTTAATTCTATTTTCCATAATGCTTTCTAAGGAGCTGCAACAGCTGCACAGTCTGTGTTATTCTTTCTCGCTAAGCTGAGCATTTTTTTTTTTTGAAACATTCCATCCTTTTCAGCATCTGTTGGAACTTTTTGTAAAAACTCCTCTTTTACGCTACTTGGGCTGTTGCATAGTTTAGTCAACTACTTTTTTTTTTTAGGTTTTTGCAAGGCAAACGGGGTTAAGTGGCTTAGTCAACTACTTTCAATCGATACTGATCATAAAATTTCCTTGATTTCATGGAGTCTACTCCATGAGTAGGCTCATTATCATAATCATTTAAGTAACCTTCTATTTTCCCTAACTTAAAAATGTTTTCTTTTGTTTCTGATTCAGCATGTCACCTCTTGTATAAGAAGAGCCTCAAACACTTTATCTGTGCCAATATTTGACAACTGTATTACATCTGATGTCATCCCTTTCCTATGCCAACATGTGGAGAATATTTTCAAACACTGTAGACATTCTGTGGACAAGTAACTCTCCTCATTTTGTTCACTTAGCTTCATGTTCAGCAATTTGATCCAGCTGTTATAATGTTGTCAAAATTCCTTTGTCCATAGGCAAAGAGAAATGTACACCACATTGTGCAATCTGTTGTTGGTAATGCTATCATTGATCTGGATAAGTACCCAGGACCAATACACTAGCCATGACCTCAGAGGGCTTCACATTGATGGAATGAAATATGTGAAAAACAATCTTTGAAACAACTCTTGTGTTTGCTGGTATCATTTACCAAACTGGAAGAAGCATGCTTGGACAACACCTTTATTGTAGTCAATTATTCACCAGGAATTTATGTTATGAGATATCCCAACACATGCCAACATAATAGTTTATTTTCTATTACTAAAATTCTAGAAACAATTCACAAATTTCATATTCTTATACCTTTAAGTATCTATAATGAGGAGAAATTGAGAGAAAATACCCAGACTTCCTGCTACTTCAGTTTAGGTTTTTACATACTCCAATTTATCTGTGAGATTTCAACCCCTTCATATTTGCATATTTCATGCCAATTTTGTTTGGGGACAATCCATGGAATAAAGGCATCAATATAGCCTTAAGAAATTGATGAATTGAAATGATCATTCTAGAAGTTTATGATTAAATTCCCTGCATTGGGTTATTATCTTTTTGGTACAATGGATTTGGACAGAGTCATACTTAACTCATACCAGGATTGTCAGAATAGCATAATGACTGTGGCTATCCTGTGTGGCAGCAGTCCCGAGTCTTAATCTAAACATGATGACTCTGACATCTAAAGACTGAGTGACCTTTAACAAGTCATTAAATCTCTAAATGCTCAAGATAACTCTCTAACATTATAAGTTGCAGGGGTGTCAGTCTGTATTGGAGGAAATAATTTCCTTACCAAAGAGCTCCCCTCAACAGATGGAGTCATTGGTCCATCTCTAGCTCTTTTTCCATATTATAACTAGCTTCATTGTATAATAGCAGTTTTGATGATGAAGGCCCATGAAATATGCACAGAATATTTTTATACAACTTAATTGAAATGGCTCATTTGATTAATTCCTGGAGTGATTGAATAATTTGAGAAATAAAAACTACACAGGTACCTAGTTATTGGAAGAAGTCTAGAGAAGAACTGGTCTAAATAATACATAAAACAGACACAGGGATATTGCAAGATTTTTTGGTCCAAAAATCTAGCTTCCCCAAAGTTTTTCTCCTATAAGTTGTATTTCACATCAGATTAACCAAATGATTTTGAAAATATATTCATCTATTTTCTTTTTTATATCACATATATTTTCCAAAAGATCCCTTTTACTCCCTTCTAGAGAATAAATATCTCATAATTCATTCTTTAAAAGATTTAGAAATAATTCAGAAAAATTCACCAAGTCTGAACTTATATGTAGTGTTCTATCCCTTATTGTTGCTCATCTTTTAAAAGAAAGGAGGAGGTCCAATCCTGCACATATTTGGGGGGACTGAGATTGATAATTATGATTTTATAATTGTCAGATTTGATTGCTTTTTGTTTTTTCATTTAAATTGTTGTTTTTATCACTGTGCATGTTGTTTTCCTGTTTCTATTAGCTATATTTCACCTCCATCCATATAAATCTTCCTCTGCTTCTTTGTATGCATCATATTACACCATCATATAGTGTGATAAGATCCCATTTCAAATGTGAATTGTAATTTAGCCATTCTCTGGTCAATGGGTATCTAATTTGAAGCAAGAACAGGTGGTACTCTAAATAGTATTAAATGGGATTTATGATACTTCCTTATTCCTTGACTTTGGGGGGGTACATGCCTTAGAGTAGAATCTGGAAGGCAAAGGTTATGAATGTTCTAGTTGGTTTCTATGAATATTTCATAATAGTTAGTTGGTCCAGTTCAAAGCTTCACCAATGGCTTATTATCATGTCCTTAATTTTATAACCACTTCAACACTAACTATTCCCATCTTTCTTTTTTTTCATTATTTTTGCCAATTTGCTGGTTATGGGGTAAAATTTCAGCTTTGTTTTGATTTGCATTTTCATTATTATTTATTTTTGCCTGTTTATATTTTTGGATTATTTAAGTATTAGGAAAGGACTTTGGGGTTTATATATATTTGTGATAGTTAACAATATGTTTTGGATATTAGTCCCTTATCAAATATTTGATGCAAAGATTTTTCCCAATCAACTGCTTTCCTTTTTCAGTCTAGTTTTCCAATTTTGTTAATACAAACTCTTTTCACTTTCATGTAATCAAAATGATCTGTTTTATCTTTGTGATCACATCTATCATTTGCTCTAATCAAATGATTTCATGAGAAGATATTATCAAGTGCTTAATCAGTAAGAAAAATAGCTTCCAATTTCTTATTCATGTGTAAATCATTTCTATTTTTAAATAAAAATGATGTGCACTGAGTTTTAGAACTATGTCCTGAAGTTAAGATATCTAATACTATTTTGAATGTAAAACTGTAAAATTATCACATTTACTTTTATTTACCTACTTATTTTATTTAATTTTGGTTTTAAAAAAATCATTATTTTCTGGGACTCTCTAGAAGGAAACATTAGACAGCTAAATGATCTGCAAATTATAGTCTTAGGAAGCTGATGGGTGCCCACAGTCATCATATGTCAAGACTCTAGACTTGAAATAAGAACTTCCTGACTCCAGGGCTGGATTTCTAGTGAATATACCCCTCTGTCTTAATTTAAAATCTCCTAGATGTATGAGACTAAACCTCATTATTTTCTTGTTAATTATCAGACACTATACTATACCAAAGAAGAAGTTTAGTTGTAGAAAGAGTCAAAAATTTTTAAATGTCAATAATAGAGGAACAAGAAAGTTAGCTGTCAGTTCAAATTCTAGCAGTTCTCAAACTCTATGAATAAGTAATATGACAGTGAATCTCAGAGAGTTTTTGCTGTAGTTGAGTTGACTTCAGGAGAAGCTTAATAAGTTGTGCTTTCTGCAGTTAAGCCTTCCCAGACCCAAATGAATACTTATACTATTATGCCTCTGTGGCTCAATACTTCTGGTACTCATTCAAAGAAACTCAAACTAATGAGTAAATGACTTGGCAGCTTGTCAAAAAATCCTCGAATCTAATAACTCCTGGACTTTAGATCAGGCTAAAGAAAATTTGTTTCTAAACAAGCATTTACAAGCACTGGGAAGTAATACCAAGAAGACCAATTTCCATAGACGCATTGAGCAAAGTGGAGTAGGAAACTATGCATGTCGTATTATAAATATAAAGTTCCAGTCTGAAACTTTTCAACAATTTTATATAATGGTGAAAATGCTTTTTTTTTTGCTACAACTTTTTTATTTAAGTTTCTTTTCCAACAATGTTACTTTTCAGACTTTGTACCATGTATCAAAAATGAAACTTTGATAAAAAAATCAAAGCCACATGGATCATAAATTTATACTTTGAAAATAGTTTTTGTTACAAACTTGGATTATGATCTACTTTAGCTTGAAAAAAAGTGTAAAATTTTTATAAGTATTTTAATGTGAAATGCTAACATATAATGAATGGGACAATCATGAGTTGCTCTTACTTGCATATGTGGATTTTTCAATCTGTTCCTTCATCAAGCTTGATGAAAGATTGGATGATCACTTGTTAGGTACATTGTATGTGTGGGGAGGGTTGGGTCATTCTGGTATTGGCATGAAATTAGGAAATTCTGTGAATCTTGTGGCCAAAACAAAAGGTATAGTAGGATACATGATTTTTAAGGTCTTCCATAAAAAGAGAAGACATTATAAAGTGGAATGAGTTCTTTGTTTATAATTGGAGGAAGTGGAGGAACTAAGTGGGGTTTGCAATCCCATTTTGACCATTTCGTACTTCATCTTTCAGAGGATCAATTTACTCATCTGTAAAATAGAATCACTGGTCCTAATGATCTCTGAGTTCTAAGTCTACGATTTATAAGGCACATGAACTTCAAAGATTCAAATATTAAAACCCTCAAAGTTTTAGAAGATGAGTTAGCTATTTAAAATATGGTTCTTATTCTACTGTCTCATAAGTAATTCCATGGCCTTTCTAATTAATTGGATTTTCAGCACAAATACTTGAGAAGAGAATAGTCTTGTATCAAAAAGTCAACATAACATGCTGGATTCCTAGGTCCCTAAATTGAAACAGAGAGTGAATATTAATCATTCACTTGGGTATCTATCAATTCATACACAACATTACATTTCCCATCATTTTGTGTTTGTACTAATAGACTTGAACATTGTTTTACTTCTGCCTTTTAGAAACATCTGTTTACTTTAAAACCAAGCATAAAGGCCATCCTCTCCATAAAGCAACCCCAAGTTGCTAGTGCTATATCCTCCCTGTTGCCCCCCAAATTTTGTGTGGAAATGTTTCTCTTTATAGAATGTCAGCTCCTTGCAGGTAGGCATTATTTCATTTTTGTATTTGTACCTACCACTTACTAATACTTAGGGCAGTTGAAGACAAAAAAAATGTTGCTTAATGAATGCTTGCTCATTTATTAATTGAGCATTGATTAAAACCCATTTGCATTCTCATTATTTCTAGTGGCATACTTGAAAAATTTTCCAAACAAAGAAAAGAGAAATACTAAAGTAAATATAAATTATTCCCTAGCAGCTAAAAATGGAGTATATGCATTTTACCTCCTGTCTGACCTGGACTAAATATCTAGGAATCGATTTTCTTACAAACTGTCAAGCTACTTGTTGGATTGGTGAATGAAGGCTCTCCTAAATGAAGCATTAAAGTGTCTGTCCAATATTACAATAATAGAATAGAAGTAAAGATTAGAAAAATAGCTGCTGTCCTATAAAAAGTTTCTCTCTTATGGGCCAAAGGACTTTATTTTTCTTTTTCTACTACTCACATATCATATATTGATGCTTACAACCTATTTCTCTGGTTTAGTCATCTAGTTTGGATAGTAGAGAAAACACAAAGGATTTGTCATTAGTTATAGAGATTTTTACTATTTGATAAAAATTTAATAATCATTCTCTAGTTCTTTGTTTGTTTTGGTTTTTGCAAGGCAAATGGGGTTAGGTGGCTTGCCCAAGGCCACACAGCTAGGTAATTATTAAGTGTCTGAGGCTGCATTTGAACTCAGGTACTCCTGACTCTAGGGCTGGTGCTCTATCCACTGCGCCACCCAGCTGCCCTAGTTCTTTCTCATAAACAAGGAAACAGTTTGATCCTTTGAACATATGATAAAACCATTTTCAAACATTTACACTGGAAATTGCTAAGAAAGATAACATAAGGATCAAGATTTAAATACCTAATATGACTTCCAAAAGACTTTTAGAAATGTTTGAGGGCTCCAAGCACTTGTAGCTTACACATTCATTTACAGTACACAATTGATCTCTATCTATTCACATATACAGTTCTTCCTACCCCCCTGTCTACTTTGCATGCTGGCAAATGATCAAGACATACCAGCAAATTTGACAAAGATTGCACAAGCACTGGTGCATTTTATGTTCCAACCTTGAGGGTAAAACTGAGCATGAAGAAGCAGGCATATTTCACCAAGATCAGATCTCCATTCTTTTTCACTGACCTTGTTACAAAGGAAGTCTCTTGTCCCTTTCTCTACCATCAGTTCAAAATTATAAATATGTTGATGGGCTATGTGTTTGAACAATATTGTTGTTATTATTTTTTAATTGCACAATTAACTATTCAGTGATTTTCCCCCCTTATCTTCTCCATCTCCTACAAGGATAGAGTGGGATAATAGATCCAGACTTGGAAATGTGACATCACAGTCCTGTCTAGTTCAGCCCCCCTCATTTTACAGATAAGGAAATTGAAGCCCATAGACGTTATGTGACTAGCTCAAGATCATACAAATTGAAGTGACGAAATCATGGCTTCTGACTGTGAATTCAGAACTCTTCTGACTGCTCCATACTCTTCTTGCAAGTTAGCATAAGAAATTTTGAAATTTCCAAAACTACCACCCCCTTCTCTGAAACATTTTGGGTTAAATTTTCTTTGAGAGTCCTGGAAAACATGTTTTTTAAGAATAATCTGTCTGTACATAGACAGTCAGACACAGATGTAGACTCAGACATACACAGAGACAGACAGACAGACACACACACACAGACACCTCTTTCTATTGATTATTCATTCTAAAGCTGACTAATACTATGGAACTTGGTTTCCTATTGTTTGGCTTCCTTCATAGGGAACCAAAGACACAGAGAAATGACAGGTAATGCAGGCTCACAGAAACCAAACTACAGATTTTGAAAAAAAACTGAAACTGGCAGATCATGTTGTATGACCACAGAAACAATGAATCTGAGCTACTTGGCAGGTATAGCTGAAAATAGAGGTGTTCAACTCTTCACTTGCTGACAGTCTATGATCTTCAGGATATTTCTTATTTTCCATAGACATTTCACCACAGGATAAGAAAGGTTTCTTTAAGCTTTGCAACCTAGTTGTGTTGATCAATCCCCAATATACTAGTATTTGGAATGTACATCTGGACAGTGTTTGTTCTGAATATAATTTGCCCCACTCTGTATGACCAGTATCTACCCTCCCACTGACTCCCTTTTCTATTTCTTCCTTTCCTTAGTTTTTTCAGAAAAAAAAAATAAAGTAGGAATATTTCCAGAAGACAAAATGTGCCCTATTCAAGGGACATGCTCTTTCGTGAAATAGTTGTGTCTAGAGAGAGGTACTGCAGGCTCAGCTTTGTTTTATTCTACATTTCTACTTAATTTAGTTGGCACAAATAGGTTTCAGTTTCTTCAAGCCTCTGTTGTAAAAGAAAAAATAAGCGTGGTCAAAGAAGACAAAGTAGTTTGGAGATAATCCACTAATATTTGTCTGAAAAGGAATTTATATTTTGGGGTCTATTTAGCAAGATTTTATGATCACACTGGATATAATGCAGAAAAATAAAATAAAAAAGAATTCAGATTATACTCTATCCTATGCATACTGAGCAACTCATTGGGCATCTGAATCCATGTTGGTAGCACAGACTACCATGGCTCAGTTATGGGTTTTAAATCTTAATTCAGACAATACTACTATATTTTTCTATGTTATGGATATCTTAAATTCAGATCAGCTTGAGTTCATGAACTTTTCAGTTGATTGATTAGATGGTGAGAAGACAATCAGCTCTGAATGACTAGGTACACGTTACAAATCCCTCATGCCCATCATTTCTGCCATAGTAGGGATAGGGTTATTATTGTACCACTAGTTCAATGAAAGAATTGTCAGTGTACTCATATATGGGATGGTATACCTTCACTTGTCCCCTAGTTTTGGTGAACATATATATTAAAGGGGTTTTTTTGCAAGGCAATGAGTAAGTGACTTGCCCACAGTCACACAACTAGGTAATTGTTAAGTGTCTGATATCAGCTTTGAACTCAAATCTTCCTGACGCCAAAGCTGGTGTTCTATCCACTGCACCACCTAACTGTCCCTTGGCAAATATATTAAGAGGAATTCTGAATAATGGAGATCTCCTACTTAGAGGAGATGCCTTTTTTTGTTTTGTACCAGTGCTGCCTATGAATGGTGAGGAAGAGACTCACTTCTGTGCTTTGATTTAACTTCAATGTGGCAGAGATTCCTTCAGGTTCCACTAATGGCAATTTGGCAACAGACAGTTGTTTTATGGTAAAAGAACACTGCAAATCATTTACATTAATAGGAACATGGCATACAATCTATAGTATGCCAGGCTGTTAACCTATTTGAAATAAGGAAGGAAACCATGCAACTCAACAACACACAGATGCACAATGGGGATATTCCTAGTAAATAATGTTGTCCTAGGTCCCTTACAACACTGTAATTTCTTGTCAGTAGTCATCTTCCATTTTGATTTTACTGAGTTCTACTAAGTAGTGATGATTAGCATAGAAAAGAAAATCTGGGTGTGTTTCTTTTCTATGGTAAGTTGGCAATGATTATGAATTTCTGCCAAAATATGTTCTGAAAAAATCTTTTGGTAATGAAATATATTATTTTCTAAATGTATGAAAAATTAAACCTGGCTAAATTGTGTACTGGTAACTGATTCATAGTCATATTTGTCTAAATATGCCCAATATAATCATATGTTAAACTGGATAGAACATTTTTAACCAGTTCACTAATTATACTTCCATGCCTGACTCCTAAATTGAAATATCTGAGTGTCTTTTAGTCTGAATTTGAGAGCATTCAGGTCCTTGATCAGATTCTGATGTGCTGCTGTTCAGTTGTATATTGAACTAATTTATTCTTCTTCTTACAGTGTATCATTTTCTCCTATTTTCCAGAAAGCAAACCATCACTACATCTTCCTATCATTATGTTTATGAAAATGAAATTCGCAGTTAGGGTCAAATGAAGAAATTAATAACTGGTATTTCAAAAGATTCTCCTTTACAGAGAGCATTGGTTGTCAAAAGAATATTTTGGTATGTATGTGCTGATCTGAGAATGTCTCAGTAAAGTTAATTAAGAGAGGGAGAGAAAGCAGAATACTCTTGAAACACAGTAAAATGTGCACTGTGGTTCTGGTTACTATAAATAGACAAAGCAAATTTTAATCAATATCTCCTACTGTAATTTGTCTGTAGGGCTACTTTATAAGCTACTTTTGTGCTGTTTCTCTTTCTATTATTTAATTTTTTATATATGGTAAATGGGTGCTAGCATTATAGTATTCACTTTTAGAAAATAGTTGGAAACCTTGAGAAATAACATTGAAATTGTTATTAAATAGCATGCTATAATTCATTGTACAAACAAATGTTTTCACAAGCCATACTATATCTCTCCTCTTCTCTCTCCTAAAACTACAGTAAAGTCATATTATTTTAGATATTTGGTTTTATGGGATTTAAGTGTCATTTCAAAAAACTTTTTTATTTGTTAATCTGTCTAAATGCATTAAATCGACAAAAACATCATCAATAGTTCTGAGTTCCAAATTTTCCCCTCCCTCACTTTCTTCCCTCCCCACAAGACAACAAATAATCTGGTATAGGTTTATATGTACAATCATGTTAAACATATTTTCATATTAATCATATTGCAAAAGAAGAATCAGAACAAAATGAAAAAACGTAAAAGAAAAAACAAAAGATAAATTTTAAGAAGTGAAAATAGTATGCTTTGGTCTACATTTAGGCTCTGCAGTTATTTTTTGGATGTAGATGACATTTTCTATCTCAAGTCTTTTGGAATTGTCTTTGATCACTGAATTTCTGAGAACCAAGTTTATTTATTATAATTGATGATCACACAATGTTTCTGGTAAAGTAAAGTGTTCTCCTGGTTCTGCTCACTTCACTCGGCATCAGTTTATTTAGCTTTCCAGGTTTTTCTGAAATCATTTAATTATGATTTCTTATATAACAGTAGTATTCCATCATATACTTATACCATAACTTGTTCAGTCATTCCTCAATTGATAGGTATCTATCATTTGCTCTTTGCTCCACTCATTCTTTGGGATTAAGTTATTTAGTTTCTAATTAATTTTAGTCTATCTTTCCAAGGCTCTTTATTACATAATTTTTGCATCACCATCTAAAATGAATACATTTAATATTTCAGCCTTTCTGCATTTGAGTGTGAGGTTTTATGCACTAATACATCATCAGTTTTTGCATAGGCACTGCTGAGAAAAAGATCTACTCATTTCTAGTCTCATTCAATTTACTCCCCAGATCTATCATATCTAACTCTTTTAAAATTCTGTTCACTTCCTTAACTTCTTTCTTGTTTATTTTATGTTTAGATTTACCTAATTCTGAGAGAGGTAGTTTGAGGTCCTCTGCTAGTATAGTTTTGATGTTTATGTCTTGTAACTCACTTAAATTCTCTAAGAATTTGGATGCTATAATAATACTTAAGAAATATATGTTTAGTATTGATATTAAATCTTCATTGTCTATAATAATTTTAGCAAGATATAGTTTCCTTCCTTTTCCTTCCTTATCATTTCAAATTATATCTGTTTTTGCTTTTGCTTTGTCTGGGATCAGGATTGCTACCCCTGATTAGTTTTTAATTTCAGTTTAAGCATAATATATTCTGTTTTAGTCTTTTTTTCCCCCTTTACACTGAATTTATTTCTCTGCTTCAAATGTGTTTCTTGCAAACCACATATAGTAAAATCTGTTTTTTAATCCATTCTGTTATCCACATCCATTCTATGTGAATGCTCATTCCATTCACATTCACAGTGATGATTACTAATTGCCCATACTAATACCCTCCCCCACCATTTATACTTTTCTCTCTCCTTTTGCCCTATTTCATCAGTGTTTTGCTTCTGACCACCACTACTTCTCTCCATCCACCTTCCCTTTTATCAGCTCCCCCTCTTTCCTCTATTTCCTTCTATTTCTACCCTCCTAACATAACATTTTTTAGTAAAGGAAATAACAGTATTTCAACTACATTTAACTTTTCTTGTTCTTTTAGATAGACACCTTCCAACACTAACACATATAACTCCTTTGATAGAAAAAAATAAGTTTAATCCTTTGATCCATGTATTGAGGCATGAAAAGAGGAGATGAAAAATTTTAAGTTTCTCTTTTTTTGTTGTTGTTTTATTTTTCTTTATTTCTTTCCCTTCTTCCCTTCATTCTTCCATCCATCCTTCTTTCTTTCCTTCTTTTTTACCTCTCTTTCTCCCTCATTCCCTCCCTTCTTTCCTTTATTCCCTTTTTTCCTCCTTTCCTCCTTTCCTCTTTCCTCTTCCTTTGTCCCTTTCTTCCTTTCTCCTTCCTTTCTCTCTCTCATTCTCTTTTTTTCTCTTAGTGAATATAAAAATAACCAAAAAAGTACCACTTCTTAACTACCAGTAAGGCAATGTTTATTTAATCTCTAATCTGTAGAGAAGACTATGTATGAGGAATAGGTGCCATGAGATAACCTAGAAAGCAACTACCCCATAGAATCAGTAGATTTAGAACTGGAGGGAACATTAGAAATTATTTTGCCAAATCTCCACATTTTATAGATGAGGAAACTGAGGTCCAGAAAGGGTAAATGACCTACCAAAGGGAAAGAAGTGGTAAGTGCTACTGCTGACATTTGAGCTTAAGTGTGCTATTAGAAAATCTAGTCCATTTTTCACTATATATTTCTTCCTCGAGTTTAACTTGGTGTGCCTAAACTAAAGAAGGCAAATGCAAGAAACACATTATTGAAGCACATGAAAGAATATAACTTGTTTATGAAACTAAGCTCAGATGTGAGCTGTCTCCTTTGAAAAAAAAGGTATCAATAAGATCATGAACTAAAGACTCAGGTTGTAAATGGTTGCTATAGCAGCAAAATGAGAGTGTTTTTAATACATTCAAAGAGAAAAAGGTCTTGGATTGTAATCTTTTACTTATTCAAAGGTATAACTTGACGGGAGTCAATTTCAACAACATCCACTGAATATCATTGAAAATCATATGGATAAAGAAAGAACTTGGACAAGATAGCAATAAGCAGGATCTGAGTAAATTTCCTCAAAAATTAGTGATAATTTTACTTTTGAAAAATACATATTTGTTAAAAAGTTATTAAACTACCATCAAGTAAGCAACTATATTTGAAAATATTCACCATTTTTCCAGCTTTCTAGTCACTATAATTTTTTTTTGGCAAGGCAGTGGGTTAAGTGACTTGCCCAAGGTCACACAGCTAGGCAATTATTAAATGACTGAGGTCAAATTTGAACTCAGGTCCTCCAGACTACAGGGCTGGTGCTCTATCCACTGCACTACCTAGCTGCTGCTAGTCACTGTAATTTTGAAGGAAGTCACTACCATGTATCACAGGAGTGCCAATGTTCACACTTCTAGTGTGATAGACATACTTTCATGACCATCAGCTAGAGCTTCTGCGTTCCTTGCTTCTCTACCACTTAAACTTTCATTTCTCTTTACATAGCAGACATACACAATAGGCAATAGGCTCTAACCCAGGACTGAAGAGAAGAAAAAAAAAAGGTTTTTGCTGGCCCTTACCAATAAAGTCAAATGCTTCTGCTTCTGTAAACTCTAGGACCAGGATTGTGCTTTTACCACTAGAACTAAATATAAAATCTTCTTTATAACCTTATCCCCTCTCCATTTCTCTAGTCTTCTTGTCCCTTAAACCACACATATTCTCTATGATTTAGTGACACTGACTTCTTTGCTAATCCTCTCACAAAATGCTCCATCTTCTGACTCCAGATAGTTTTACTGGCATTTCATGATTAGAATGTTCTCTGTTAAAGTGAGTCAAATTTAAAAAAAAGCCATTCCCCAGGTCAAAGGATATGCAAGGGCAATTTACAGATGAGGAGATCAAAGCAATCCATGGTCATATGAAAAATTGCTCTAAATCATTACTTATTAGAGAAATGCTAATTAAAGCTTCTCTGAGGTACCACCTCATGCCTCTTAGACTGGTCAATATGACCAGAAAGGACAATGATCATTACTGGAATGGCTGTGGGAAATCTGGGATACTAATACATTGTTGGTGGAGCTGTGAATTCATCCAACTTTTCTGGAGAGAAATTTGGAACTACACCCAAAGGGCAACAAAAATGTGCATATCCTTTGATCCAGCAATACCACTACTGGGTCTATACACTGAAGAGATGATGAAAAAGGGTAAAAACATCACTTGTACAAAAATATTCATAGCAGCCCTGTTTGTGGTGGCAAAGAATTAGAAATCAAGTAAATATCATTCAATTGGGGAATGGCTTAACAAACTGTGGAATATGTATATCATGGAATACTATTGTTCTATTAGAAACCAGGAGGGATGGGAATTCAGGGAAACCTGGAGGGATTTGCATGAATGGATGCTGAGCAAGATGAGCAGAACCAGAAAAACATTGTACACCCTAACAGCAACAGGGAGGTGATGATCAACCTTGATGGACTTGCTCATTCCATCAGTACAACAATCAGGGACAATGTTGGGTTGTCTGCAATGGAGAATACCATCTGTATTAGGGAAAGAACTGTGGAGTTTGAACAAAGACCAAGTATTGTTACCTTTTTTTTTTTTTTTTAGATTTTGCAAGGCAAATGGGGTTAAGTGGCTTGTCCAAGGCCACACAGCTAGGAAATTATTAAGTGTCTCAGACCGGATTTGAACCCAGGTACTCCTGACTCCAGGGCCGGTGCTTTATCCACTGCACCACCTAGCTACCCCTAATATTACTTTTAATTTAGAAAAAAAAAATGATATCTTATTGTCTGATCTTGCTATCTCTTATACTTTATGTTTCACCCTTAAGGATATGATTTCTGTCTCATCATATTCAATTTGGATCAGTGTATACCATGGAAACAATATAAAGATTAGCAAATTGCCTTTTGTGGGGAGTGGGGGGAGGGAAGTAAGATTGGGGAAAAATTGTAAAACTCAAACTAAATGAAATTAAAAAAAAAAAAGAATGTTCTCTGTCCTGTTATCTATTTCCAGGCTAACCTGGCTCCCTTCATGTTTCAACTTAATACTTCATCTTCTAGAAGCCTTTCTAAATCTTCCTAAATACTAATATATTCTCTCAGTATCTTATCTCTAACTTAGCTTCTTTAGTTTGTGTATAGTTTTTTTCCTCTCTCACTCAATAGACTTTGAGTTTCCTTGATCAGAGACTGCATTTTTGTTTCATTTGTTTTGCCTTTCTTTATATTCCTAGCATATGGCATAGATTTGGCACATAGTAGGCTTTCATAAATATTGATTGACTGACTGATTGCTTTGCACTTTGGAATATTTGTTGAATTTATACCAAATATGATCTCCTACAAAGCTTTCCTTAGCAAGACTTCATTCTTAAATGTTCTTAATTTCATTTTCTATTTTTGGCAAGAAAATGATAACCTTTCTTGTATTCCATTAACAAATATATGTAAGTAATTATAATACCATTTGCTTCAGTCACTCATTACTATTACTTAAATGAAAAGTAATAGTTGAATAACCGTGACAGCAAAGATAAATTACAAGACAGAATGTGTAAAAAGGTAGTGGGCCTAACACCACAATATTGAGAAAACTATAAATGTAAGAAAAATCTCTAATTAGCTTGAGACATGAAAAAAAAGTGATTTTTTTAAGGAAGTCAATATAAAAAGATACACATAGAGGAGTTCCCAAATATGCATTGATCAAGAATATGAAATCATTTCCAGTGTATTTGTGAGTGAACATTTACTTGTGGTTCACAATAACTAAATGTACTTTGTCCCATTACCATGACAAACAATTCAAAGTAATATCATAATAACGCTTGTCCTTCATTTTTGAAGAAGACCTCGACATCAGGAAGTTGATGCCATGACAAGCATGAGAATTGGATTTGAGATTGGGAGGGGGACTGTGCTAAGTCCCTAGCCTCATTTTCCCCTCCAAAGTCATCTCGGTCCAGTGGCCAGATATGGAACAGGACTACCGGAGATGGCTCTGGATGAGAGGGTTAAGGTCACAAGTTAGTAAGTGTCAGAGGCTGGATTCAAATTCCCATATTCCTCATTCCGAGGCCAGGGCTCTATCTACTGTGCTATCTAGCTGTCCCCTGAAAGCAATATAGACTGTAACTATAATATCATTTTTTACATTTCTAGTTATTAGCATTTTAATAAGTAACAATTCCAAGATAAGTGCATACACAATAACATGAAGAGGCAATCCATACTTTCAAATTATTTTCATTCTTATTCAATTTAATATTATCCAAAAGGCATATGTCAACTCTATATAATTCATTGTTGTAGGAAAATAAAGATAAAATGAAAATAGTTCTTTCCCCATAGAAGTATACAATCTCTTTGGAGAAGACAATATCTAAAAATATAAGTATACTCACGTTAATTAGAATAGGAGCAAGCATTTCAACCTAAAGGAATTAGGAAATGTGTCCCCTAGGAAACTGCACATGAACTGAACCTTGAAGGCATGCTAAGCAAAGAATCTGTGTTTTATCCTAGAGAAAATAGGGAACCACTGAATTTTCTTGAGTAGGATAGTAACATGGTCAGACTGTGCTTTATGAAGATTATTCTAGTAGCTTGTAGAGGATAACTTAGATAAATAATTTGCTAGTATGCAGACTTCTTTTCTGCCTCAATTTAACCAACTTTTATTAAACACCTACTATATGCATAAGCCTATGACTAATTTCCCCAGTTATTAAATGTTCTTTTTCCCAAGCAATTTATCTGGGTCTGATGTATTGTATCCTCAAAACTACTTCAAGGGTTTTCACTCTTTCTTAATCCTATAACTAGAATATCCTCTATTATTTAAGTTCAGAACTCTGGGAACCCACGCCTAAGAATCTTCTTTCTGAAATGTACCATAATTCTCAAAATTTTTTCCTTAGAATGTACTTCACACTTCTAATAGAGTTAAGAAAAAGCTATCAGTCTGTGAGCTTGACTCACTGTTGGCATACTTCTGACTTACTTACAAAGCAAGGTAATTAATGTTGCCAAATTCTAGGAAAAACACAATGACAGAACAACCTTGGGACTACTTGCACTGAAATTTTGCATCTGTCTTCTCCATTATCTACAGATCTAGGCAATTAACTAACATCACATTTATCAATTGATTGAAATATTGAACAGACCACATATGAGGCCTCAAAATAAACTAATTAATATTCTGTTTGTGATCACATTAGTCATTTCTTTTAATATAGTTTTGTTCCCCCTCTATCAAAATTCCCATAAAAATTAAGAAGCTTCAATATTTAAAAAAACAAAGAACATTACTTAATTTATTCCAATGAATAATTTTGGCAACTTGCAACTACAACATATATTTATTCTTACTGCCCAGCCCCCCCTTCCCATTTTATTCATTTCCTCAAGGAAATTGCAAGTTAATAGAAAAAGCAGTACTGGAACTGCCTCACATCCTATAGTTATTAATTAAGCAAAGTCTGGTTCAGTAACTCTGGATACTAAAAATATAGAGTTAAACAAAGCCGAGTGGTTTTTGAAATGAAATTTCAACTTCAATAGTCATTCTACAAAATTTATGCATTAAAATAGCTTTCCTAGTTTAGAGAAATTCTCCATGAATTTCTCTGAAAAAAAAAGAAACTTAATGTCTGACCATTTCTGGGTAAGATCTCTAAGTGGAAGGACTTAGAAGCATCAAAATAAATTATGTTTGAGTTTAAATAAGTTTCTTTTAAAGGCTGTTAGTCACGTCATTCAGCTACATTCCCAGATACAGGTTATTAACCCACAATCAATAAAGCAAGAAACTGTATAAACTATCTTATTAATTTTATATAATGGTTAGTAAACTTTAAAATACTGCACTGTAAAACTTTAAAATATTTCTGATAGCTTTAGATCACCCTAGAAAATTTATCATTTTCTGTGATAAAATTAACACAAGTGGATCCATATAAAAATGTATGTCATTTCTGGATGGGAAAATTCATTACTTTTTAGAAAGTTTTTTATATGATATGTAATTATTATAAGGGTGATTCTTAGAATTTTTTCAGTTTTTAAAAATTACTGTGAAAGATCCAGTTTATCTAAGCTTTTATATACTTCCTGGATTATGGAATCCAGATCACTGCCAAATTAGACAAGGCAAGTAAAAAGAACATCCTATGATTTTTGTGTGGTTTTCATTATTTCAGTAAAATCATCCCTCTTTCTGTCAGAACTTAAACTCCTAGAGATAGGACCTTATAAATTATGATCATTTAATAAATGCTTGTTAAAACTCCTAGGACATTAGTCATTTGATCAATGGTATTATGCAGAAAATGTTTAGGACAAAGAAATGTTTAGTTCATTATAATTAGGAATAACATTATTATTATAAGTTACCACCCACTAATCATTGGGAAGTTCTAACTTTTGATTCCTCTAGTCACTCTTTTACAATTAGCTTCTTTCTTTCTCTCTCTACAACACATATACATACATGGATACATACATACACACACAAATATATGTGTATATACACGTCTATCTATATATATTAACATCTATCTATATGAATCCTGAAGAACTCTTTTAAGTGCTTTATAAATAATTATGAGTCTGCATAAATAATATGATTCAACTACAAATGTAAGAAACTGAAGAAAAGAAAAAGAAATTTCCACTCATCTCTAGACTTCTCTAAACTGCAAAGTAACTCTAAATGGCCCAATGCACATTAAAATTTTGAAATGCTGCGCAGTCAAAAACTTTAATAATCTATACCTATCTCTTCATCTATCTTTCATCATAGCTATATGAATAACACAAGTTTAAACAAATAAGGGAGAAACATTGAATTGAAAGACTCCTCAATTATGGAAAAACAGAGGAAAATTACAGTTACATCAAGTCAGTAATATAGTGTCTCAAAAGAAATGGTCTCTTTTTAATATGAGATGTCTAGATGGTAAAATATTAAGTACCTCCTCTCCAAAGTTTTCTTCTGGTTTGGGAAAAGGACAATGAACTGATGGGATTGTTGATAATAAACCCCACCTACTGGCTGAATGGGAATAGATGTGCCAGATTTTGTATTTGATGAACACCTCTGAAATGGTGTAAAAATGAATTACTTATCTATTAAAGTATATCTTTATGATACACTTGACTCCATGATAATTTCACTGATGTGTTTCCACTTAAGAAACATTCTTATATTTAATAAAAGTCATATTTTTAAAAAAATTACCTCAAGGATTCTTATTTATGATATTGCCAAAGATCAGCCTATGCACATTTATCTTTACTATATAACTTTTGCAAGTTTAATCACACTGGTAATGAATATTCACATTAACTTGTATATTTATTCAAAATCCCACGTATATGAAAATATTTGTCAGAGTGAATTTCATGAGAGCTAGCCATGACTGATTAATAAAAGGTTCAAGAGACAGTTTCTGGAAAAATTTATTATTTTGTTAATAAGATCAACGTGTTATTAATAAAAGGACAGTCATTTGTCTTCTGTCTTAGACCAAAGACCCCTTATGGCAGTGGGATCACAGTTTATATGCCCTTCAAAGAGTACCTAATTAACTCTGGTTAACACAATAAAGAGATGGGCTATCTTGGGATACCTGGCTTAGGTCACTCAAATCTTGGTCAAAGACACATCAATTTCCATATCAACTGTCTTGATAATAGGGAGAATCAACATTTTCCCCAGATTTGTTTGAGCAAATATAATCAGGAATATACTCATTAGATCAAACTTAGAATTTCTTTTACTGTAGGATTAGATCTTGACCTGAGTAAATCTCTATGAGAGATTCCCCACAGTGATGAATTTTTGGTTGAGGAAGTAGAAAACAGGAAAACTCTGGTCCTGATTCAGTAATTAGGATCATCTCCAAATAGTCTTACACTTCATCTATAAATAGATATTTGCATGTTGTCTCCAACTATAAACTTCTTCAGGATTGAAATCCCTCTTTACCTTTCTTTGTAGCTGTACTGCTTATTACAGTGCCCAATATTTTATAGACTTGTTAAATGACAATGATTGAATATGGAACAGTTCCAGATTCTCATTCACTTCCATTAGAGTTATACAGATATTGAAAAAAATCTATTTGCCTGATCTCTTTAATTGTTAAAGAAATATTTGTAAAATAACTCTTTAATGTTGTTAACATGTGATTTGAACCACCATGAATTTTCTGCAGTTCTGATGAGTAGTAACTTAGAGAAATGTAGGCAGTTTTGGGATTCAAGATCTCTATGATCTTATGCAAACCTAACTTTTCAAGTCTATTTAACTCTCTTCTCTACAAAGTCCAAATACTTTATGTTACCTATAATACCTCAGGTACTTTCCCATTTTTCAGCCATTGCTCATGTGATGTCATACAATGATTTCTTCTCTTCCCTAAAATCCTGTTGATCCTTCAAGTCCCAACTCAAATGTTCCTCTAATACTTCCAGCAAGATGGTAGAGGTAGAGACAGATGAACAGAGTATAGAGGATATTATTTATCCCCAAGTAACTCTTATAGACTCAAAACAAGAAATGCAGCAAATAAAGCATTTAAATCATAAGAAGGGAAAAGAAAAAATATCCTCAAAAGCCATAGCCTTCTGGGAAAACAACAGAATACAGTGTACTGTTCTGTTCCCTCAGATCAAAACAGATCCCTGTTTTGATCATCCTGTCAATCTCTGGTTGTTGTGTGGCTTCTGTTCTATCTCTTCAGTATTGCTTCTTTTCAATACTGTGCCTATCTGATTCTCACAAACCAAGAAAGCAGGAATCTTATAGGGGAGGAACCCACAAGCATATTTCTATTTAAAAGAGAATTGTCTTTATACCTAATGAAACAAGATTATAAACTCAGCTACAATAAGAATCTTCAGGAGCTTTGGGCAGGAATCCAGATGGGTTCTTCCTCCCTCTTAAAGGGAAGAGGTAATTGAGGTGTTAAGCCCCATTTGACAGAATAAAAGAAAACTGGTGGAAGTCAATAGTGGAGGGGTCCTATTTGAAAGAGAAGGAGGTCAGTGGTAGAAAGATCACAAAACAAAGGTTGCATAAAAATTGAGCTCTCTTTCCAATAAACAAATGTATAAAGGTAGAGAAATGAGTGATAGACCTAGGCAAATAGAAAACATAATGAGTAAATATGATACAAATAAAAACTTCTGATGACAGGAAGTGAGGCAACAAATTCTACTCAGTGCCAGAAATAAACAACACATCAAGAAACTCCAAAATGGTTCATAAAATAGCTAAAAAAAATTTAAAAAAGAAATAAAGTTGAAAATTTGAACAGAAATACAATATCCCCAATTTTGTGCTTTCCCTTGTTTTTCCCCAAATTGGGCATGATTTTTCTTTGTAAATCACTTCATTTTTAACTTTTCTTGTGCATTTATCAAATCCTATTTTAATTGCTTTTAATTGTTTAAGTACATATCTATTACCCTTATTATATTTTAAACTCCTTGGTGACAAGGAAACTGTCTCAGTCATAGGATCATAAATTTAGAGTGGGAAGGTATTTTAGAGGTCAATTAGTCCATCCTTTCATTTTATAGATGAGGAACCCGAGTTTCAGAGAGGTAAGTGCTTTGCCCAAGGTCACTCAGAGTATAAATAGTAGATTGAGGATTAAACCCAGATTATTCTGGGTCTAGATCCAAGGTTCATACTTCCTCCTGCTTTAAGTCTTTATCTTTGGAACTCCCTCAGTGACTTGTCACAATGGTAGTTGAATTAAACTGTTGAAGTGAATGAATAACTACTTGTTCAAAGTGAAGCATTAGACATCCAAAGCAGATCAGTCCATGTTGCATTTATCCAAGGTATAAAATTCAGTCTCAAGGTAAGTGATTATGCTTTATGTAAGATCTACCTATACTGATGTCATCCTTGATATAATTCACTTTTTATATCTTTCACCATAATTATTATTTATGGGGAAAATTTGTAGAAAAAAACTTGAATGATTGAACACAGATCTGGATAAAGCTGCAGATTTTATTACAATCTCTATGGCAGTAAAGGATGTGCAGAGTCAGAATGAGCTAAAGGAATACTACTCTGTCTTTAATATTGTTGTTTTTTCTTTTCTTAAAGAGATAATGAAAATAAAATAAACTCATTATTAGTAGAATGTAAGAATTAGTCAGAGGTCTCCAAATATTCTATAACACCAATCTTGTTTTTAATTAGAAAGAAATGCTATACATAGCAATTGGTTCATCTATAAGGTCACTTTAAAAATCCTAAATGGATGAGATGTAAAACTTTAAGCTTTGCTCATATTTCAGATATTGCTTCATTTAGCATTATCTTTAATGACAGTTTGTAGACTCATGTCATTGCAAAATACTATATTCTACAAAATGATGCACCATTTAAAAATATTAACATATAAATTTCACTGTAAAAGAATTAAGACCAAAGTAGTCCTGCCCAAATTAATTTAGGTAAGTACACTATATAAATAAATCAGCACCCTTTTACTCTGAAAGCATTTTAAGCAATTTCAGGTCATTAAAAATACTTTTAGTTCTCACATTTTGGCTCTTAGTATAATCTTAATGGTTATATGACAGTATGCTCTACTACTCACTGTATGGCTTTTATTACATACCCTGATCTATGCAATGACTATGGCAGCATTTTAGAGAAGTATAAAGAAAAACTAAAATAATGGATTATATTTTGACAAGTCTAATAAAATTGTTCATCAAAAATATCATAAATGTCAGATACCCCTGTAAATCTTAATTTAATATATTCCTTTTGCTAAACATTTAATGGAAGGGGAAACCATTATGAAAGAGGAGATATATCAGAAGAGAAGTAGCAAAGGAGAAAGGATGCTCTGCATGGGATCTTTGAAAAGCATTTATTTACTCTATTGGATTTTCTGATTTATGAACTGGACTCATATGCTTGTGACTTAATTTCTCAAAATCTAAAAATGTCTGATATTAATGCATGCCTTTGAGTTTGATATCTGTTCAACTTAAAAGCCAAAAGTCCCATAGGGCTATAGGCAGCAAATCAATTTTGCTTTCTGTTACTATTAGAAAATACTGCTGATTTTTAATATACCTGTGAACTAAAAACACTTGCTCACAAATACATTTTATAGTGAATTCCAGGTGTCTCAGCTAGTAAATTCTTGAAACTGAAAAATACAACCTCAAATATATTTGATTTATAATGATTTGTGATTTTTTCTTGTTTTTACTAAATTTCCTCAGTCTGAAAAATGATTTAACTTTTTCTCCAACTCAGCATATATATATATATATATATATATATATATATATATATATATATATATGTATATGTATGAATAAAAATATATGAAACTGAGAGGACCAAAGAAGATCAGAAAACTCAGTGAATATCACAGGTCATTCCCCTCACCCCCAAAGGAAAAACAAAGTTTTAATTCATAGATTCTCTAGAATAAGGGTGAGAATCTTCATTTTTGATTGTTGTCATTTCAATAGTGTCCAATTCTTATTTGAGATTTTCTTTTTTTTTTAGTGTTTTTTTTTTGCAAGGCAATGGGGTTAAGTGACTTGCCCAAGGTCCAGTTAGGTAATTATTAAATGTCTGAGGCCACATTTGAACTCAGGTCCTCCTGACTCCAGGCCTGCTGCTCTGTTCACTGCATCACCTAGCTGACCCTGTATTTGAGATTTTCTTGACAAGATATTGGAGTGATTTGCCATTTCCTTCTCCAGTTCATTTTACAGATGAGAAAATGGAGGCAAACAGGGTTAAGTGACTTGCTTTGGGTCACACAGCTATTAAGTGACTGAGGTCGAATCTGAACTCAGGTCTTCCTTATTCTAAGCTTAGCATTCCATCTATGGTACCACCTTGCTGCTCCAGAATTGTCATTCTTTGTTGGCCAAATGTGACCCTGAGTCTGACTGCTTAGGTTTCATTAATACTATGCTCTTGTCATAGTTGCCACAATCTAAGAATAGTTTCCCATTAGTAATGCTTTGCTGTGACTGTTTAATTTAGAATGCAGAAGTTCAAAATTTAAAGGTAAAAGTAACTAAGAATTGAAAAGGGTAGTTAATTAACTTAAAGAGGGAACAGGGAAAGTCTCTGGCAGCAGGAAAAGTCAATTTAAAAAATTGGTACTGAATTCAACAAAACTCATTAAATGTCAACTATGATCAAGAATGTCTAATAAGTTTAGTCACTGCCCTTTATGGCCTCATGTTCTCCTACTGAGGACATATCACTGAACCTTCAGAAACTATATCTTGTTGAATATAATCCATTAAGTTTTGGAACTCCCAAACTGGGCTATCATTATTGTTGAGTCAGTAAGCAAACTCATATAGGCTATTTTATATAATTCATCAAGTATCATATCATGCTTCCCACCCTAACTGCACAGAGCCATCCTTTTGCCTTCTGTCATGTCTAACCCATTTCTCTGGGATCCAAAATCAATTCAGTATTACCACTGGTTGGGGAAAGACCCTGTGGCATTCTGGGCACCACAGTTCAAGGATATTGACAATCTAGAAGTCAACCAAGATGGTGAAGGGCATTGAGGTCCTGACATGAGGAATTGGATATGTACATCCTGGAGAAAAGAAGATTCATGGAGGACATGTTAGTTCAAGTACCTGACAGAGAGATTAGCCTTATTGTTTGGCCCCAGAACTTAGGACCAGGCAGATATCACAAAGAAGATAATTTAGATTTATCAGAGAAAACTTCCCATCATTTTAGAACTGTAAAAAGTAGAATGGCTTTCCTCTGAAGATGGTGTATTTCCCCTCTTTAAAGGTCTTAAAGCATTAAGAGGCTAGATAACCCATATTCCTGTAAATTACTAATGATGAATATTTCATGCCTAGTTGGCAGCTAAAGTCCCTTCAACTCACAAATTAGATGATTCTCTGAATCTGTGATCATCTATAACTTCATTCACCACCTCAGATCAAAACATACTTCCTTGGCCACTATTCCCTAATTATCTTATCAATTCCTTTGTTGTCTTCCTCCTTCATAATATTGTACTATAGGTAGATACTATCTCTCTTTGCTATTTATATCATCAGGGTGTAATACAGTGCCTGGTACTGGAAAGAATTTAAATATTCATTCATTCTTATACAGTTAAGTGTACAAGGTAACAGAGGAGAAGGGAGGAGAGGAGAGAGGGGAGGGAGGGGAGGGGAGGAGAGGGGAGGAGAGGGGAGGAGAGGGGAGGAGAGGGGAGGGAAGGAGAGGGGAGTAGAAGAGAGAGGAGGGGAGTGGCGGGAGAGAGAAAATTCAGACAGGAGACATTCCTGTCAGAAACTGAACAGGGATTCCTTCATGAGGTTAAAAAAAAAACACAGAATTTCCCCTCTAAATCTAAGATTTTAATTCAGTCTTTTTCTTTAGTCAGTCTAAAGGAGTCCACAAATGACAAAGAAAGGAAAGGCAAGGAGGAGACTGTTGGAAGACTCAGAGGTATAAACTAGAAAGATATAATGAAAGAAAAAGAGCTACAGAGCTAACTTTTCTGCATGTCACCAGCTAACAAAGCAGCCCTGTATCATTATCAGTGCTATGTCCAGGTAATAGGTGGGGTTGGGAGTTTCCATAATTCCTCAAAGGGTCTTTCCCTTTCAGAATTACTGAGAGTAGTTATGAATAACCATCAGGAAGGCAGGACAAAGGAGAAGGAGCATAGCAAAATCGGGAGCCCTGGAGTCAAAACCCTAGTCTATCCTGCCTTGGAGGCTTATTGCATGAGTCAAACTCTCTCTTGGCCTTGGTTTCCTGTTTCATAAAATGAAGGGGGTGGATTAGATGGTCACCAAGGTTCCTTCAAACTCTGGCTCTCTGGTTCTTTGAGTATAGGCAAGCAAGTCTAAGATTAAGAGACAGAGAAGTATCAAAAGTCAGGATACACAAAGTAGCCACAATACAGTCAGATCCATAAGACAGGATGAGGTTACCTGAACATGACCTTCTACTTCTACTTCACTACCAAGTCTATTATGTACTTCTTTTCAAAACAATGATTGAACTAAGATGGACACAGATCTGAGGACTTGAGTTTTAGGTAATTGAATAACTGACAAGGAAACAATTCTCTCTCTGTCTCTCTCTTTTTCACACACACACACACACACACACACACACACACACACACACACACACACACAAACACAGACCCTTATTACTGTTCCTCTGTACTGTACTCCCCCCCTTCTTTTCCTTCCTTTTGCCCTTATCTTCCTCTCCTTTATTAGGTAAAATGCTTCTTGTAAACATAAAAAAAATTATATTTTCCATTTTTAAGTAAAAAGTTGAGTATGGTAAAATGCAATGATCACTCATTGGTTTTAGAGTTAGAGGACCTGGTTTCAAACCTTACCTTGGAGTTTCAGTTTCCTCAACTATACAATGAATGGGTTGGATTCTGAGGTTCCTTCTGACTCTAGATCTATGCACCTGAGTCTAGATGGGATGAGAAGTAGGGAGAGAGGTACAAAATGAAGTTAATTTGAAAGATAATCTATTTTTAAATAATTAGAAACACTGGTACTTATATAAGTTGCTTTTAAGGAGAAGAAACTTTGTATTTTTTCCATTTATGATTTGAGGTAAGACCTTAAAGACTAGAATTCTAAAGGATCCTGGTTTTTTACTTTTCAAGAACTGGAATGGACATTGAAGAAATAATGTTGACAAATGCTGCATTATTCACTTAAGCAATAAAGTAAGACCTGTCCTTAATTCTTGGTATTCTTATTCTTTCAATTCAGTTCAAAGAATCCCTGATATAAATTTTAAAGATACACTAGAGGTAATCTATCTAATGTCTTTTATTTTACCAATGAGCAAATTGAGTACTCATAGACAGTTAAGTGGCAGATACAGGGAGTAGCTACCAGGTGTTTGAATCTGGACAAGTCACATAACTTCTCTCGGTAAACTTATCTGTAAAAAAAATAGTACCTATCTCAAAGAGCTGTGAGAATAAAATGATTTAACAGAGAGGTGATTCTTTGTTGATTCCTAGTTTATTTGAATCTGCCTCATCAACATTCTGGATTCTAAAACAAACAAACAAACAAACAAACAAATAAATAAATAAAAACAAAAAAAGAAATAATGTATAGAAAGAGATTTACAAACTTTAAAGCTCTATAGAAAGCTAGCTATAATAATAACCTATAATACAACATAATATGACAAATATAATTGTAATTATATAATTACATATGTAATTAGCTAGCATTTACTTAGTGCTCTGAAGTTTGCAAAATATTTCACAAATATTCCATCTTATCCCCACAACAACCCTTGGAGGAAGGTGATATTATTACTCTTATTTTATAGTTATTACTGTTATTATTAGTATTATTACAGTATAATACAATATAATAAATATTTATTGAATGTCATCTATCTGACACTGCTGTACTGGGGATATAAAAAAAGACAAAAGGCAAAAAGCCTCCTTATAGTCTAAAAAGGGAGATGACATACAAAAGGAATCCGATAGGGAGGGTAGAGAAAGAAGGCAGCCAACTGGGGACATAATGATGGTGGAGTTGAATCCAAAGCATGCTTTTGCTTTGAAATGAAGGGTTGACTGTGTTTCTGAGCCCTCATTCAATGGGGGGCTTTGGGAAGACTTTTTGCTTTACCCCCTATCTCTCTAATCAGAGAGTACTGATGAGATATGTTAGCACTGAAGGTCTAGTTGAGATTAGATAACTTGCATTTGTTGTGAACCCTACTGGATCTGCTTCCAGTGGCATTCAGCAATATCAAATTTGAACTAAAGAAGGAATATGGTAAGTATTAACCAAAGTTGCAGGTTTTCAGGTTGTAAAGAATAGTTGAAGAAGAAAATCAGGGATTAAATGATGGGGGAAAACATATAGTTGAACTGGTCAATAATGGGAGATTGTGAAAAGAAGAAAATGGTTTAATACTTTGAGAAGACAAAAAAGGGGTAGAAGAATTTGAGGTCATTGGGTGGATTAAACATAAACCAGTATGGAAGAATGGAAGATTATCATCAAAAATTATCTTTAAATATGTTTAGAAAAATAAGTAAATTTTTTTTAAAAAGAAAGTAGACAAACAGAGTGGTATGTTAGGTAAGGGAATGAAAAGATTAGTCAAAAAGGCTAGTCAGTGTGAAAAAAATTTAAAGCAGGTTTCTCTGATAAAGGCCTCATTTCTCAAACATAGAGAACTGAGTCAAATTTATAAAAATAAAAGCAATTCTCCAATTGATAATCAAAAGATAAGAGCAGTTTCTAGATGAGGTTATCAATGCTATCCATAGTTACATTTTTTTAAAAAAATCTTTTAATTCACTATAGAGTGGAGAAATGCAAATTAAAACAATTGCTATACCCATTAGATTGGATAATAGAACAGAAAAGGAAAATGACAAATGTTGGAGGGGATGTAGGGAAAATGAGACATTTATTAGTGGAGGTGTGAATTGATTCAACTATTCTGTAGAGCAATTTGGAACTGTCCTCAAAGGGCTATAAAACTATGCCTATCCTTTGACCTAGCAATGCCACTACTAGGTTTGCATTTCAAAATAGAGATGAAAAGCAAAGGATATTTATAGCAACTCTTTTATTTTGGAAAAGAACTGGAAATCGAGGGGATGCCAATCAGTTGGGGAATGGTTGAATAACCATTACGTGATTATGAGATTATGATGGAATGCTATTCTGCTATAAGAAATGATGAGCAGGATGCTCTCAGAAAAAAAAACAACTAGAAAAGCTTACATAAGCTGAGGCAAAGTGAAATGTACTGCATACAAAAATAATAGCAACATTGTAGTATGCCCAACTATGCCTAATTTTGTTTTGCTTAGAAAAACTGTGACCTGGGGGGGGGGCAGCTAGGTAGCATAGTGGAGCACTGACCCTGGAATCAGGAGGACCTGAATTTAAATTTTTTCTCAGATACTTAATAATTACCTAGCTGTGTGACCTTGGGCAAGTCACATAACACCATTGCCTTGCAAAAAAAGGAAAAATAGAAAAGAAATACTGTGACCCAAGACAACTCTGAAGGACTTTTGATAAAGAATGCTATCAATCTCCAGAAAAAGAGGTGATGGTGTCTCAATACAGATTGAAGCATACTTACTTTGTTTTATTTTTTTTTGAGGTCTCTTTTTTGGGGGCAGAGTCTATATTATCTTTTATAACATTCCTATTGTGAAAATGTTTTGCATGACCACACATTTATAACCTATATAAAGTTGCTGCTTTCTCAGCGGGGGGGAATAGGGTTGGAGGAAGGGGAAAAAATTGAATTTAAAGTATGTTTTTTTTTTTTGCAAAGCAATTAAGTGTTTGAGGCTGGATATGAACTCAGGTCCTCCTGACTCCAGGGCCGGTGCTCTATCCACTGTGCCACCTAGCTGTCCCTTAAATGTAAAATTTTAAAAATAAATGTTAAAAATTGTTTTTACAAGTAACTGGGGAAAAGTAAAATGTTGACTGAATTAATTATATTATATACAAATATATAAATATAGAATAAATTGATAAAAGGAAAAGGTTATAAACAAATTAAAAAAAAAGATTAGTCAAGTCTCTTAAAATCAACATATACCAAGATCCTCAAGAAAGAGAGCAAAGTTAACAATTAAGAACAGTCTGTAATCCACATAATTTCTTTGCGAAGGAGTGGGAGTGACCTGGAGGTTGGTGGATGTGCAGGCAAGGATAGAGACAAATGAAGCAAAACTCAATGAAAAAGCAGTTGGATGGGGTGGCTAGGTGGTGCAGTGGATAGAGCACAGGCCCTGGAGTCAGGAGGGCCTGAGCTCAAATCTGAGCTCAGACACTTAATAATTAACTTGCTGGGAGGCCTTGGGTAAGCCACTTAACCCCATTGCCTTGCAGAAAGTAAAAAACAAACAAACAAAAAACAAAACAGAAAAAGAAAACACAGTTGGAAGCTCTAGAAGTTTAAGGGGGAAACAAGGAGAAGGAGGACACTTTTTTTTCTGGTCCTTTGTGAAGATGAATTTACATTGGGGAAGATTACCAAGAAAATAGTATCATCAGCAGCATTACAGTTTCCATGAGCAACAACAACAGAATAGTATACTCTAATGAAATCTAGAATGAAGGGAAATTTGTTAATAATATGAGGACTGGGTAGCAAAGAAGGTTCTAAAGATACAAATGAACGGGGGGGTTGTGGGAAGAGACCATGGAGTAGGGCCAAAATGACTAAGAATAAAATGGGAAGGAGAGCATTTTTTTTATTCAAGGACATATTTCTTTCTTTTTTTTTCCTTTCATGTGCTATGGACTAGAATATAAAATCTTCAACTATGTAATAGTAGAGCCTTACTTATTTTGAAAATGAATAAAATATAACAATTATGAGCACTTAAAATGTCAGAGACAAAGGGAAAATTAAAGAGGCATCTCTATTAATATTTGTCAGGGTTTAAAGAAGACATTATAATTCTCAAGGAAAATGTGTCTGTTCACATTATTAGTAAGTTTTAATTACAGAATCCTCAGCAATTATGAAAATTTCAGAGATTTCTTATTGATTTCTTTCAGAAATTTCTCTTTTGAACATAAAAAGAGTCTTTGCTGCCTCTTCCCTCCTCCCTCTGATATTCAGGCTAAGTGCAGATCCTTCATGCTGGACTTTTCAGTCCAGCTATAGTTTCAAAACCATCTCTCCCTATCTATTTAATTGGCTGAAGCCTCAAATAAAATATTATTTAATAAATGGTATCTGATTCATAAGGGGCTTAATGAATGATTGTTCCCCTCCCCTTTAGCTCCAAAGGCATACTCAATCTCACACATAGCTTTATAAATGGTCAGGTGTGAACCTCTCCTTTCTGCTAGGAGAACTGTTTCAAAGCACATAATTTCACTTAATTCATTTTCTAATATTAGATATCACTTCTAATCATAACTAAATAGATAACATAAAATGTGGCTGGTTCACTTTTCCTATTGCTTCTTTCTAATACACTTTGCATTACTTTCTAAAATGACAAAACAACTTCTAAGCACCTACTTGTGACAGAACAATCACAGATTTGAAGTATTTGGGAAAAACATTAATCCAAAGTAGCATTATTTTTGACAGGATTTTAACTTGAACCAAATCTGGATGATAAACTTCTCTTATATCAATATATTCTGGAAAGAACTGTATATACTGAATATACTATAAATAAAGATTATAGTAATACACATACTTGAACCTATAACCTTTTGTTGAATTTGTAACATATCAAAAGTTTCCATGACAACACAGAGAGATGCTACAAGTATAGAATAACTTCACTGGTAAATTAGAGAGCAAAATCTCTATAAGAGGGTGCTTCTTTAAACAAAAATCAATGAAATTGAACAAAAGTAGCACAAAGAATGCACAATCATCAGCATTGCCTTTTATGCATTATAGTTTATATCAATATGAGAATCAGATTCCTTCTTTCAATACTGATTTCAAATAGTTTATTGAACAAAGGCCAATGTATTTTTCTATACTAATGACAAATGTCAGAATGTATTTGCAATTTTTTCAAATGACATCATTTAAATTTTAACATTATAGCAATCTTTCTTATATTGCTATATTCTATCAAAGATTACCTTATAAAAATAGTTTGGTAATATAAGTCTCTAAGATTGCTACAGAAAATTTACACTAACTATAGTCAGAAAAATAATGAAGTAATTTGCTTAGTCTGAAAAAAATGCATTTCTGTGGGAAAGAGTTATTATTTCTGGTAATGCTTCCAATTATTGAAGTTTGAGGATATACTAATCCTAGTTATCACTTAATAATTGTTATGTGAACGAAGAGAAAAAATACAATAAAATATCTACCAAACAAGAAAATGAAAGAGCTTAGTTTTTTTCTCAAGAATTCTTGAATATATTTCTACCCAAATGACTCTTTATGAAGTATCATCCTTAAAAGCTAAAACAAGAGAAACACCAGAGCACACTTTGAGATAAGAGCCATTTGCTTAATCTAGGACCAGTCCTCATAAATGATTTTCCCTAGAAATTTGACTACTTCAGACCAGTATTCCAGTTGCCCCCATACCTAGAGCATCTATTGTAATTCAGTATCTATTCTATAGATGGGTGGGATCTTGCAAGTTATCACTCTTTAGGCCAATTGAAAGGAGCAAAATCTTAATTAAGAAAAAATTAAATGAATGAATGAAAAAATAAATAAGAAAGCAAATAAACAGATAAATAAATAAATAAGTGAATTTCACATACCAGTTTAGAAAGGGGGCAGAATCTCAAAATCCTACAAGTGGAGAAGCTTGCTGTTCATATGATTCTGTTAGATAGTCATACCTGCGAATTTCCACTAGAAGAAATGATCTACTAGATCTCAAAACATACTTTGAAGCAATAATCACGAAATAAGTTAAAAGAGATTTTAAAAAGAGAGAGGTTGATCAGTGGAATAAATTAAGTACACAATATTCAGATGGAAATGAAGCTAGCATCTTCTTTTGTTCACATTCAACCCTCTTTTTCTGTTCATTTATGTATATTTAAACAGTCATTCCAATTACTATTTGTTAATTTCAGAACAAAATTAAATTTTAAAAAATCATTACAGTAATAGTGGGTCAAATTGTCAGACTCAGACCTCTAGCAGCAGGGTTAACTTAGTCTGTGAAGATAGATAGCATCAATAATGGGGACAAACCCTAGATCAACTTCTACTCATTTAGAGTTACACTTTCTTGCAGTGTTTTTTATTTTAATATTATAAATCACAATCAGACTGCCATGGTACATGTAGATTTCTTATTATGGCTAAACATGGATAGACAATTTGACTATTAACTATCTCTGTGCCAATATTGAGGAGGGTTTTTCTATTGCCTTTCATAGCTCTTGGGTCATTATACTATTACTATCTCATGTCTATTGAAGCTTTTGCTCTACAACTATTTTTTTTGGTAAAAGTCAGCAGACAGTGCTTACAAAATGCTAGGTAAGTTGACTTAGTTACAATGTTATTATAGCTTTTGATCAGTAAAATAGCAATACTCTTAAAGGAAGATTCAGGTGCTGTAGCTAATATATGTTGATGGTGCATTGATTGCCAAATCCGAGGAATCATTTAAAGGGCTAGTGATCCAGGTGATTACAGCTATTGTAGGCTATATCTGAATGTTATATTTAATTTTAACAACATAAAAAGAAAATCAACTCTTTTCTCTAGCCTCTATAGCATATAAAGTAAAAGGTGAACATTGTTCCACTAAGAACTCTGAGAATGTGGACAATAGCAAACTACAAGTAGACGAGAATGAAGGACACTTAGGAATGTGTAACAGGTCCTGATGATTGTAAAGTTTGATTTGCATAACCTCTGATTACATGCTTTGATTGTGTATGCATTGATTGAGTATATTATCAAAACAAAATGGGATCATCTGCAAAAGTGTATGCTTTTTGGAATCACTGGAATAAATCTAAATAAAAATGATGAAACATATATGCTAAGATTTCTCCAAAGGATGGATCGTTAGCAGTTGGAGGGCAGGGGGACAAAATTGGTTTACTTCTCAGATCAATGACAGACAATCTCAAGGAATTTTCCAAGTACTACCTTCACTCAATAGGTAATAAGCTTTAGAATAAGCTTTCAAGGTAACAGTCATGGTGATGATGGGGAACAACTTTGGCTGGTCTTAGAAATGATGGAATTCATCTGCCTGTTTACATCAATGAGTAGAGAAGCACAAGACAATGTTAAGTTCATCAGTTGAACTTTTGCTGTGTTATCTACTGACTCTTTATTATCCATCTGAAGGAATTCAGATTGAAAGAATTCTCAGTCTCTATGAAAAGAGGGGAAAAAAGGCAGGGAGACAGTTCCAAAACTTTCCAAGTGCACATGTATTCACAATACTGTAAAATATGTAACTAAGAAAGATGTCAGTAGAAGTGAGGGAATTTGAAGATAAAATGCCTGTAGCTACTAGGAGGTCTACTACATTCTGCCCTACAATTATCACAATAATAAAAAACAATAATTATTTTTGTTGTTTTTAGAGCTGGAAGGGCTTTTGAACTTATCTAAAATTTTTTTTTATAAATGAAGAAACTGAGTTTTTACAGATAGTAGTATGGCCAAGGTTGCATAATTAGTTAATAGAAAGCAATAAGAAAAAAGAAGACAACTGAAAAATAAAAGGAATAACAATATTAAATAAAACATTGTCACAAAATATGTACCTAAGTCATCTCTTTATAATGTCAAATATGAGTTGAAAAGTGAGCAACCCAGTCAGAATATCAGGTTTTTGTAGGAACATGATGACCCATAAGCAAATTGAATGATTCCACAAGACTTGGCTAAAATAATTGTCTTTGGAGTTATTTCACATTATTTGGACATAGTTCCCAAATTTGCAGGAATACAAATAATACAAAAAAAGGAAAGGGAGTGGTGAAGACTGGAGGGGGGGGAGTGATCTTCAAATATCTGAAGCATATCTGATCAAATGGAAAAGGAATTAGATTGATTCTGAAGGCTCCAGGCACTTAAAAATGTTTCTGAGTTTCTAATCTGAATACATTCTAATCTTGTCATTTTTATTTCAAAGAAGGCTTAGTGCCAACAGGTACTTAAGAGGTTAAGTCTAACTCCATTGTCACAACAGGCAATAGGAGAGTGATAGAGGTAGACTGACTTGTCTAAGGTCACCCAGCTAGAATCAGAGGACTGTTATTCATTCTAAATCTAGAGTTCTTTGTATCATCCTACAAGTGAAATTTATTCCCAGGACAGGAGTTTTTCCTTTGCTTTTTAAAATTTGAAGTGCTGAATGAAATGTCATTGCTAAAACCAGACTACAGGGATGAAAAATAAAGTAAGAGCCATGTGACAGACATTTTGAAATAGAAAAATGGATACAAAGGAAATGTATTTTTCCCAGTAGAATCATTAATTCTTTTGACCTGTTCTATTTTTAGCAACTATGACCTTAAGCTTCTTTTCTTTTCCAGGCAACTAAACCCATACAATTGAACCCTTTTAGGAAGTAACATTTGGTGCTCAGAGAGGATCTCTGAAGTGCTATTATCACTAGTACCATCAACCACACTATAATTTGTACTATGTATACCAGTTTTCAAATGTGTCAGCAGATGGAGTGATTCATACATTTTTTTATTTTTCTTGACAAGAGATTTAATATTTTCTGATAGTTAGGGTGTCAACTTTCTTGACAAGTTTTATTATATTTTATTTTCTTGTTATTTGAAAGCTAAATTGTTTGCATTGATACCAAATAAAATATATCACTATGCAGCTTCTACTCCTCCTTTCTATGGAATGAATAGCTTATGATTGGGGAAAGAAGAACAAATAGCACAATCAAAAATAAAATGGGCATAACAACAGCAGGAGTTTCAGTGGCAAAAGTTGTTTCTCACCCAAGTAGTAAGTGTAAAATATTGCTTTGGGGGTTCTAAGGCACAGACAGAATAGTTAGATATGGTAGAAAGCATAGCAAAAACAATGTGCTTAGGATGCTTCATATTAAATTTAGAGGTAACTCTTTCAGAGTGGTAACCAGGGATGGAAACAAAAAGCAAACATTGCCATAGCCCTGATTTAGCAACACATTAGTCCCAGGAAAAGAAATGCTGATGTTGAGCATGTCGTTGTCTTAAATGTAAGAGTGAATGCAAAGCTTTGGCAGGTTAATTTCTGCCGCCAAGAAATTGTACCGATTACAACCATTTACCTCACATAAAAGGGCTCTCAACAGTCACATCCTGAAGCCAGTCTACAAAGGGAGGTGTGCTTGGGACAGTGGTAGAGTGTGGCTTTGCTTTCCTGCCTGTCATCCTAATAAGGCCAGATGGTAAAATATTCTTAGCAAACAGATGATGCATTCACTCTTATGGTGCCTTGTGGGGACTGGTTGTCAGCCCAGTAGACTCTGGTCCCTTTTCCATAGGGGCAATTTTCATTCTTGTAATTAGTTGTGGGTACTACTAATTACTTTTCTAATTACCTGCTTGAGAATGCCAATTATCTCCTTGCCCCCTCAAAAGCATATGCAAGTGGCCAATTAGATCTTCAAGTAGGCAAGGGAAAATATAATTAGTCATTTGAGGGGGCAATTAGTTTTACCACAAATTTTGCACACTTGGGTAGGGGAGGTGCCCTAACTTGGATTTAGTGTATGTGTGTGTATATTTTTAATTTAATTTTTACAGAAGATAAAACTTAAATAGAAATTGAGTGTTACTTGGCTATTCTAATTCTTGTAGATAGGCAGACACTTGAGCTGGACAATGGTTACTTGAGCTTCATAAAGCTGACAAATATCTCCCCTTATTTAAGGTATTTGAGTGTGTGTGTGTGTGTGTGTGTGTGTGTGTGTGTGTGTGTGTGTTAGTGTGAATGTGTGTAAGTGTGAGAAAGAATGTGTGTGTGAGTGTTAGTGTGAATGTGTGTGTGTGAGAGAAAGAATGTATGTGTTAGTGTGAATGTGTAAGTGTGAGAAAGAATGTGTGTGAGTGTGAGTGTTAGTGTGAATGTGTGTGTGAGAGAGAAAGAATGTGTGTGTTAGTGTGAATGTGTAAGTGTGAGAAAGAATGTGTGTGAGTGTGAGTGTTAGTGTGAATGTGTGTGTGTGAGAGAAAGAATGTATGTGTTAGTGTGAATGTGTAAGTGTGAGAAAGAATGTGTGTGAGTGTGAGTGTTAGTGAGAATGTGTGTGTGAGAGAGAAAGAATGTGTGTGTTAGTGTGAATGTGTAAGTGTGAGAAAGAATGTATGTGTGTGAGTGTGTTAGTGTGAATGTGTAAGTGCAAGAGAAAGAATGTGTGTGTGTGTGTGTGTGTGTGTGTGTGTGTGTGTGGTGTATATATCTATACACTATAATATCTTTTGATTTTCACTGTAGTTATATGAGGCATGAATCAATATAATCCATACTATATAGATGAGGAAACTGAAGCTAAGAAGGCTAAGGGACTTACCCATAGTCATACAGTCCATATTGTGTTTAGAGACAGGAGTCAAACACAGGATTTCTTGGTTTTAATGACACTCTATTCATGTCAGCTCTTGCACATTTAAGTATTATTACCCCACTTGACCTCTCCTTACTCAGTTTCCTCATTTATGATGGAGTTAGACCAGATTGCTTCTGGGTTCCTTTCTTATGCTGCAATTAAGAATAAGATTAGAGAAAATTTCTATGAATTACCGCAGAACAGCAAGAACAATTTTTTTGAGGGAGACCCCAAAAAAGCAGAGCATATATTGTTTAGGAGTATAAATGACAAAAACCTACATACACTCTGAGTAGCAAATAAAGGGAAAAAAATGGTTTAATCTCTGATTAAAGTGAAAATAATAAAAATTGTGGGCATTAGACTTAGGAACTGAAATGGTGGAAAAGATCACAGTGTAAATCTCAGCTATATGATATTGACATTATAAATCTCTATTCCTAAGAGCCTGAGAATACAATGAATTTAAAATTCTAGATATTTTTTCCCTTAAAGAATGACCTTCATTTACAAACAAGGTACAAGAATATTGAATACAAAGAAGCTTCTGAAATCACCAGCAGCTAACATATTGATTTGAGGATTGATTGATACTTAAAGTAACAAATCCCAGGCCAGGTAACCATGGAAGATTAGGTATTAAATGTCAATTTACAGAATCAGTTAAAGAACTCGATATTTGCAATGTGGGCCAGTCATTAACTATGAACAAAAACCAAGATTATTATTTTACCACAATTAACTATAGACAAAACATATAGTAAGCCGATAAACCAAAACAGTATTCAGTTTGACATCACCATAGACAAATTCACTCTTTAAGGTAAATACAGTATTTTAATTTCCAAAGGAAAAATCTGTAATTTTAATGACTTACTATAGAGTCACCTCTATGGAAAGGACTTTAAGTGCTCAAAGTTCAAATGCTAACTGTATCTGTGTGACATTCAGTAAGTCACAAACTCTCTTGGTCTGTTTCCTTTTAAGTACTAGACCACCACAACTTGTTCCTTTGCTACTGTCTTTAAACTGACCATCACAACTGGTTCCTTCTCTACCATCTTTAAACAGACCACAAAAACCCTCATCTTAAAAAAAAGTAGCAAAAACAAAACTTTCACTAAATCCTTCCATTTCCTCAAACTACTACCCTATATCTTTCATCCATTTTCAGTCAAATTCTTTGAAAAGATTGCTTATATCTACTGGCCTCCACTTTTCACTAACTTCTCAACACTTTCATCTGCCTTTCCACTTAATCACTAACCTAGAACTATTGTAGTTACCAAGAATCTCGATTGCCAAATCTGATGATTTTTTATCAGATCAAATCCTTCTTTTCCTTTAAATCTGCTGCACTTGACACTACTACTGTCTCAAATTAATACTGAAATATTATTATGAAAAATATTAGAAAAACAATACTTACAAACCCCAGGAAGTGTTTCTTCTCTACACACACACTCTCTCTCTTGCTATTCTTAACAGCTTTCATGGGTTTAACTATCATCTCTACTAAAATAAACTCAGATCAAAAACTTCAGTCCTATATTACCCACTGCCTATTAATTGGTCATTTCAAATTAGAAGCCTAGAGACATTTTAAACTCAATGTTTCCCAAATTGATCTTACCCCTTAACTCTCTTCTCTTCTGAATTTCTCTACTTTTTCTAAGGTTCCACAGTGCTTCCAGTATCTCAGGTAATCTGAACATTATCTTCTATTCCTCACTCTCGGCAATCAATTGCCAAATTTTGCTATTGCTACTTCCACAACATTCTTTGAATTCAACCATTTCCATTGACATAGTTGCCATCTTAGTTTAGGCCCTTATCAGTCCTCACCTAGATTATTGCAACTACCTCCTTTTTGATCTCCTTGATTCAATTCTGCCAACAACCCAAGTTCATTTCTCACAATGCTACCAAAATAATTTTCATTAAGAGCAAATCTGACCATATTCTATCTACTCTAATGACATCCTTTTCCCCTCTTGGTTAAAATATGAATTCTTCAGTTTAGTTTTTAAAGTTCCACACAATTTACATATATAATTGAAATCATGAGTAAGGTATTAAGAAGAACATATGGGCTCAAAATATCAAGAAACAAACAGTTTATTACTCACAGGCATGAAAATGTGTGGCTCCCCAATCTACCAGTCTCATGTGCAAGCAAATGAATGATGACTCAAACATACAGTCAAATATGTATACCAATCAATAGCCCAGATCTCTGGGTCTCTGTCCCTGATTGTTGTTGCTGGGCAGATTCGCAGGGACTGAATGCTACAGAGTAAAAATGTGGACAATCAATCAAATTGTAAAAAAGATGATGAAAATCTAATTATGTGAGTTGTTTTCCAATTTAGAGAAGAATGGGAATGAAACTAGGTCTACTTCAGTCGCAACTCTCTCATGGGCATTTTACTCAAAAAAGTGTTAGATGATCTATGATGCTAAGGAAAATTAGGTTTTAAGTGTTGAATCCAATGAATCTTTAAATGGTTCAATTCAAATTGTTTAAAAATTATTTTGTTTTTAATTTATGGAATAAAACAAGCATTTCCATAATACAGTAAAATAAAAGATGATTGCTCATGAAACTGCAAATCTATTATGTATAACTTGCTTTTCAAAAATGAAATAATGTTGTGATGCAAATTTCTTTTTTCCCCTGTTTTTTCTGGTGGCCCCCTCTCCCCCTACCAATCGACACAAAGGGGTGTGTGTGTGTGTGTGTGTGTGTGTGTGTGTGTGTGTGTGTGTATCTGTGTGTCCTGTGTGTGTGTATACATACATATATATTTCTATACATCTATTTATCAGTTCTTTCTCTAGATACAGATAGTATCTCTCTTCATTTTTATTTTTATTATTTGCATTTTTGTCCTTTATTTTTGTATATTTATAATAGCAAAAATGGCTGTCACTCAGAGTTGTTCTTAAAAATAATATTGATGTAATTAGAAGCAATGTGCCCTTGCTTCTACTCACTTTGTTCTTCACCATTTCATGCATGTCTTTCAGTGCCTTTCTAAGATTACTGAGCTCATCATTTCTTACAATGCAATAGTATTCCATTACAACCAAATACCACATCTTGTTCAGTGATTCCCCAATTGATGAACATATCCTCAGTTTTCAAATCTTAGCCATCACAAGGAAAGCTGCTATAAATATTCCATTCAAAGTTATTATTACTATTTTCAAATTTCCCTCTTATTTTTACTATTTTCTTTCTCAGCCTCTCTTTTTATTGTATCCCCTATCCTCTCCTTGTACCTTCCTATTCCTTATTTTATCCAGCCCTCCAAGATTTCTCCCTATCTTCAATTTTTAAAAATAATTGGTTTCCTGTTCTTATTATTTTCAACTTAAAATAAATTTTTGATTGACAATTAAAGTAGCAGAGCCATGGGAAAGAGAATGGACAAGATTTAGGAATTGAATATGAATTCCCTATTTTGTCAATAAATACCTGAATGTCTTTTGGGCAGGTCACTCAAACTCATAATTTTAGAACTAGAAGGCACCCATTCATTTAACAGATGAGGAAATTGAGGCTCAAGTAGTTTATAAAACTTGCTCAAGGTCACAATATTAGAGGCAGGATTTGAATTCATATCCTTAGACTCCAGAGTCAGTGCTCTTTACTTTGCAGCTTTCTCATGTGTAAACATGAGAATGTCAGATTATATATTTGTAAGGTCCTTTCTACTTTCTATTCCTATGAAATGCAAAAAAAGGCAGACAGATGTATTCTAACCTTTTTCCATGTTCATGAACTATTGTAGGAACTGTCAGTTCACCATCATTTCCACAGGGCCATTAGACTTTAGGAATACACAATTAATTATCTTCATTATCTTCTTTAGGGAGAAATATGAATCCTTGATTAACAATTCCAGCAAGGTCACTAACTTCTCTTCATACCTATAAATGCTGCACTCAGGAGTTTGGAACTTGAGCTATGATGAGTCAAATAATTTGCATTGATCAATACCAAGGGTATCAACAAGAATTGGTTGGATTAGTCTGGAAGCCATCATTATGAACAGCTTTTTGTCTTTGTTGTATTTTATTTTTTATGACGAAAAACCAAAAGGATAAGTTTCACAGTGAACTCGAGATTTTTATAAAGATATAAATTTGTTTATTCTGATTTGAATATTTTAAAAGACAAAATGTTTTCCTGCCAACTATTACTATTATATTACAGATTGCAAAACTGAAGATACTTAGAGTTAAGTAACTCTCCTAAAAGCAGTAAAAGAGTTAGGAATAGAGTTAGTTTATATCCTTGTGGGTTTTTTTTTCTTTGCTAGATCTATGTAACATAAGATAAACAATGGTGATTAAACACATGACATAACAATACAAATGCAATTTTTCCTTTTTTCCTCAACAATATAGCCTATAATGTGAATGATGATCATTAATGATCAACATTTTGTACCAAATTCACATTTCTGTTTTCAACTCAGTTGTTTATTTATTGTGGCTTATGACTATAATTACCATGTGGTCTATATCATTAGAGACCTTGTAGCATAATTAATAGAAAGCTGGAAGTCCTGGCTTCAAGTCATGCCCCTCCAAGCCAGTCTCTAGCTGTGTAACCCAACACAATAAATAGGTTATAACTCTCTAAGAGGATAAATTGCAGAAAAGTTGTAGGGGAAGTTTCTGAAGTTCCCTATATCAGTAACCCCAATACCATCAGAGATTGTTAACACATAAAATGGTGTTTATAGAAACACAGAAAGTGATTATTTCTTCTCTTCTTTCATTTTTTCTACACATTGAGGGTATTTTGTTAAGCATTTTTTTAAATCTGCTACAGGCCTCCAAGGGAGACATCTTACCAGAGGAACCATTATCTTGAGCAAAAATTAATATTATCAATACCACCACCACCACCACCACCACCACCACCATCATCCCAACCAATTAATATACAATTCAATAAAAATGTACTAGTTTTATATTCAAGAGCTCTGATTCTAAGGTCTTTTTCTGCCCCTTATTGATAATGAGAAATTGACTATCACCTAAGTTCAGACCCTTAGATTAGAAATCTGTAAAATAGGGATAATGAAATTATGCTCTCTGATCCACAAGGGTTGTAGGTTATGACTCACTGTTAAACTGTTACATACCAGATAAAGGTAAGAAAGCATATGAATATTGATTTTATCAGAAACATTAATTTACAGATTTTTATTCCATAATTTAAATGTAGGAGTATTGTGACTAACTGCCATTCACAAACAGGTCAATCTCGCTAAGGCAGCTGAAGAAGTGAAAAGACTAAGTATGGGCCAGTCAAGTCAAACATCTACCACCACCACATTGGCCACCATCTTCCCTTGGGCACTGATGGAGATAGCTGGAGACTCTGTACCCAAGAACCTTTGGAAAAAAGTAGTTCCCCAAAATACCATACCAACAGTGCAACTATTGTTGAGGAGAATAATCACTATGGAGAAGAAGCCAAGCTTCCTCATCAGCAACAATGACTAACCAACTACTACTAACAGGAAAATAGGTAATATAAGGGACTGACTGTGGTAATATCCTCCATATCACCTGTCAAAATTGCAGGTTAGCATTCACACTCATTATCTAGATCCACAAATTGTGGAGAATGTCAACTGTCAGTCAAGTGACACTCACAGGATGGCAAGGCCAGTTTCAATGAAGCAGTGGTCTACCCTGAGGGAGAGAAAGGAGGTAATCATGTGCCAGTCAAGTAAAACTGCTACTATTACATTGACTACTGTTTGGAGATAACTCAAGATCCTAAAGCCAAGAGTCTTTGGACTGGCAATATTTCCAGCCCATTGTCTACAGCTATCATTCTATAAAGTACTTGCAGTAAAAATGAAGTCTGACAATTGTTCCATACATATTACAGCCATATCTATTGAAGACAAGAAAAGAAAATTCTGGTCATCAAAGTCCTTGGCAATGACAAATGTTTAACACCAGAAACTTATTTTATAAGTGAAAATGATATAAAAGAAGAAACATTACCATTTGCATTGTCATTGTATAATTAGAGCAATGGGATCTTTATATACAATTAAAATCTTCCATATGCATTGTTTCCCCCTCCTATTGAAATCTGAGTTCTTTGAGAATAGCAACTGTCTTTTCTATTTGTATTCCCATCACCTGGGACAGTGCACGTTGTATATAAGAATGTTTAATAAATGCTTCATTCATTCATATAGCTGTTACATTTACTGCTTTCATAGATACTCAATAAATATAGTTAAATATCAGAAGTTCATGTGAAATGTTACAGTGAATTCTTAGATGCAAACATTTTTCTTGTCTCTATTGTCAAAAGTGAAGAATGCATTTATTTCTTCTAGAACATTAACTTTCATTCATGGAACATCTTTGAGCACACATTATTCCCAAATTATTCTGTAAAATTCATCTATAAACAGAGTAGAAAGACGCCATGTTGGAACTGACACTCATGAGGGCTAACTGTTAGCAGACCAGAGCTTTATAATGCAAATTTAATCCAGCAGAGTCACACCCCTATTACTTTGAAGAACTGTAAGCATCATACATCAGCAAGACTAAAATTTTGAATGTCACTATAGAAATTTGAAAAACCATGGTAGTAAAGATCATAAACCTTTACCTTAAAAGTTTCAAATTGAAGTATATTATGAACAGGTCATTTTTTTCTATTAAGCATGGTTAAATACAACTTTTGTTTTAGGAAAGTATGTACACATATTTATATTCTTATCTCTTATAGGTCATGGCATGGGCTACTTTAAAATTCATCCCATTCAATTTTTGACCCTTTGAGGACAAATTTTCAGACCAGAAGTTACTGCAGCTTTGTAAAATGCATTGATTTACTAAAATTATTATTAGTATGTCCCAATTTCAAATTATTTATGCAAAAGAAAAATTCCTAAATATTCTTAATAATCTCTTGAGCTACTCAGTATCAAAAAATAGCTCTTAATTTAAATTGAGAATTTTCTTCTAAGTGACAAGACACTTAGAAGTTAGAATTCTGTTCATAGAAATTATCTTTTTCTACATAGAATGCTATCAAAAGCATACCTCAATTAAGATATTGGAAGTCTAATGTAAATTGAACACACAATTTCCTAGCCTGGTATGAAATTTTATTTTTACCCTTCTTTGAAGAATCGGGGAAACATTTTACATCAGAGAATTCAGACTTCTTTGCACTGATTTTCACAAATAAAGATGAGAAAATACCATTTGTGAATGAAATTTACATTGCTTTCTATGCTATTTTAGAGCTCTTTCTTCCTTACTATCAGAATTCTAAGCTAATAATTACTCAAAATCCTTAATATGCTAAAGAAAATAAGCTTATTATAAGGGATTGATGATTTTTGGTGACTCAGAAAGAACAGTTTTTGAAGGGCATAATCAGAACATATTTATGCATGGCAGGTTCTCTTCAATTTGACACTTGAATTTCTGCTTCTTTGTGTTTATTTATGCCATTTCCCATTATCCCTTTATGAGATATGTCCTTTGCTTTTCCACACATCTAAATTTTACCTATGCTGATTGCTACTGTCATCAATAACAATTATAATATCTATCCTTCAAGGTCATTGTGATTTCTTTCCTTCCTTTGAATTCATTGGACTTATTAAGTATCCCATTTATTTAATCCTTAATCATACTCTGTTTTTTTTTTTTATGAATCAAATGAGATAAGGTTTGAAAAGCACTTAAAATAGGGCCTGGAATATAGTAGATGCTTAATAAGTTATTGGTTCTTTTGTTACATTCTCTTCTCCTCCCCCCACTTTTTTCATCTCATATCAAACTCTTACTTTCCATATTTACCCTTATCTTACATAAAAAGGTGGTTCTCCTTGTCAAGGCAAATCTCTAGATAAATATTCTTATATTTGTCTCCATTCTTCTCCAGCATAATGATCCCTCTATCATCTCTCCTCTCTCATTAATATTCATCATCTCACCTTCCTTTGGTTCCATCCCAGCTTCATAGATACCCACCTATTTCTCCCAAATCTTAAAATAAAAGACAAACCAACCTTCAATTGATCCAATTCTGTATTTTGAAAACTCTTTCCTTTCTCTGATACATATTATTTTGTGGTCTTACGTATATAACAAGGGCTTTGCTGGCTGTTTCCAAATCACCTAGGCTTGAGGAATACATATAGGAGAAAGCTGGAAGATGCTTTGGGGAACATATCTTTATGCTACCATGTTGTGGAGGAATGGCATCTTTCTGTGGGCTGTGTGGCTAGGACAAGCTATATCTTTAAAATTGTCAGACTGGGACAATGTTTTTCAGTCTTTTGTATTATGTTCGGAAGGTGGAGGTCCTAGTCATACAAAGCTTAGCACCATTCGCTGAGCTTAGAATAGGCTACCTTACTCTTTTTTTCCTTTTTGGGCCCTATGGTCCTGAGAATGAGATTTGGGGATCTCTTTTATTTGTCCTTTTCAATGATGGACAGAAGTACAGGAGTTTCCAGACCCAGAACCCTGATTTATAGGAACTCTGGAATCAATTCAAAGCTAGATGTTGTTTCCAAGTTGGTAGGAAAGAAAGTCAGGGTACTTGCAACACAAGCTCAATGGGTTTGGAACTTGGTATAATCATGTGATATAGAAAATAAAGTTAGTTTGGGAGAGAATGCTTGTACATTTGTTTTTGTTATGCTTTAAAAACAAATATTCTTTTATAAATGCTGATCTGAATGTTAAATGGTTAAATGGAATTAGATTGCTGGTGGCTCCCCTAAAATTGAGGGAACACAACTGATCATGTTTGAATCAATGGCAGAGATTAGACATCCCCTAAAAGCTCTGAAAGGCATTGAAAAACCCTAGGGTAGGGGTTACATGTAGTAGTATATCTAGCCTTCTAGAAGCACTGTTAGTTAAAAGTATACAGAAGATTTATTATATTTCTCCTTTTATATGTAGTAGAAAGAGGACTTGACTTGTCAGAAAACCTAGATTCAAACTAAGAAGAAAATTAAACTTTTAGTTTCAGTTACTTCATCTGTCAAGTAAGGGGTTTGGAAAAGGTCCAAGATCTCTTAGAGCTGTATGATTATATAAGCTAGATTATAAATTCTTTGAGAGAAGGGACTGTATGTTTGTCTCATTGTTTAACATCAAGTACATTGTTATATGCATGCTGAGTCTTTGGACAAAGGACAAAGTGTTGAGTGAACAGTCATTGAAGAATATATTTTAAATTAGTATTTTATTTTGAATTTTGGCATTATATTGTAGTGTGACTGGTTACATTAAAATTTGGTGAAAAAAGATTTCAAACAAGGGACTTATTAATGCACATGATAATTACTGAATTTCATACTCTTTGAGAAACATGGTATTTGCTTTTTCAGCTAAAAATTTCAAAGATAAAGTCTAAAATTAAAAACACATTTTTAAAATATTTGCAAAACTTAACTGTGATTATATTGGAAAGGTAGGTAAGCAGATTATTATCTGAGTCAATTTAAAACTGGTTCATTCAATCAAATCAATAATTCCTTTAGTTTTTCCTTTACTTAGTTTCTATTGGCATACATATATAAGTGAATTAAGAGTTATCAAAAGTACTTGAATTCTAGCCAAAAATATGCAAATGTTGATCCAAACATATTTTAGATGTCCCAAATAGGCCCACCAAATTGAAATAATTGATTTCCTTTCTCTCTCTCTCTCCTTCTTCTTCCTTTCTCCAACTCTCAACTATATTTCTCTCTCTCTCTCTCTCTCTCTCTCTCTCTCTCTCTCTCTCTCTCTCTCTCTCTCTCTCCTCTTTCATTCTTTCCCTACTTCACTCCTCTCCCTCACCCCAGCTTTCCTCACTCAAACACACTCGTCAATAGATACCCACACACTGTGATTATTTTCCGCATTAGTAATATTTGTCAGTAATATCATAGTTCATCGAGTCACTGCTGGGCTCCCAAATCTCTGAGAGCTTTCTTATATTTTCCTGGTGGTGTCTAGATAAGTAAAGCCATGCATACAGACTTTCTCTCAGCTCCAATGCTTTATGGCAGGGGATCTTTGTTACAGTGGCTCCCAGAGCTGGGCAGGCAATGGGCAGACCCTATTCTAGTTCTGAAAAGCTACCACTGTTCTTATTCATCAGTATTCTCAGATAATTGAAGTAATTGACCTGCTTCAGGGTTACTGCTCCAGCTGTAATGTTGCTGGGACAGGACGTTTTCCTGCTGTTGTGTTCACTTAGAAGCTGAAACAGAGGTGGGGGGGGACTTTAATTACTTTTTCCACAAGATGAAATGGGCTAGAGAGAAAAATCATATCATTTGCCTAGCTCAGATTACTGTACATCCTGACATTAATCTACTTTCTATCTCTATGCCCCAGTCTCTACCATGTAAGCAAGTGATAAAGAGAAAATAGGAGATGTATGATTTAAAATCCAAAAATCCTTTAGGGCAGTTTCTAGAAAGAAGAAATGAAATGGTCAAAAACTGAACAACCCTTTAAAGAAATACAAGCAATCTATAATACTAGTTGAAATTTGGAAATTGCTTTAAGTTTTGCAAAGCACTTTACATATTTTTTTATTTGATCCAAATAGCAAATATGTGAAATAGGTACAATTATTATCTCTCATTTTATAGAAGAGATATTCACTTAAGAACTTTAGGTGATGAATCTTGTTTTAATAAATTCTATGGCAGTGGAATTCATGTCATCCTGGAACCTCTTTCCCTCTGCCACCCCTTTCTCCTTCATTACAGTGACTCTGTTTGGGAAAGAGCTAAAAACAAGTCAACCTCCATTTCTTTCTTACCTCTGTTTTATGGATTTCACAGCTATAGTTTCACCCTTGAACCTCTCATACATCTGTTTCTATAGCCTTTTCCACCTGGAAAATCCTTCCACTATACCAGTTCCCTCCTCTCATAACTCCCAATATCTCATGGGAATGGACCCAGGTTAGTCAATTTTCCTTCCCCTCTCAGTTGGGCTTCTAACTTTTGGACTTCAAAATAACTTCACCCTCCACACATCTTCAGTTCTCTTTTATGTATTATATTCTTATTCTTATTCTCTTTAAGGTTTTTGCAAGGCAAATAGGGTTAAGTGGCTTGCCCAAGGCCACACAGCTAGGTCATTATTAAGTGTCTGAGGGCAGATTTGAACTCAGGTCCTCCTGACTCCAGGGCTGGTGCTCTATCCACTGCACCACCTAGCCACCTCTGTGGGTTATCTTCATATGTAAGCTCCTTGAGGTCAGAGATTTATATTTGCATCCCTGGATACTTATCATATTACCTTGACTTAACATTAACTGGAATCACTAAGTATTTGATGATAACTAAATTCTAAATGGTGCAATATTTCTAGGAGCCATGCTCCAAGCTTATAAGAAATGAGTTGAAATATTGCTGTCATTTGATCCATAATGAATTTATAACATTCCTTAACAAAATAAAATAGAGGATCCCCTAATGCAGAAATAAAAAAAAAATCGAACAATAATATTTAGAAACAGAAGAATCTTTAATGCTTATCTGGTCATTTTATGGAGGAAAAAAAAGTCTGGCAAATTAAGTGCTTTTTCTAAGTAGTAGAGTCAGAATTTGGAGCTTAAGACTTCAGACTCCAAATTCAGCAGGAATTTCTTTCATCATGTTCCAAATCAAGAGTTCGAGTCCTTGCCACTTGCTAGCTTTGTGTCACTTTGTATTCTTGGGCTTCAGCATTCTCATATAGAAAATGGGGGTATGAAATCTTTAAATTTCTCTTGTGGGGAAAACTGAACAAACTGAAAGCGCTATTAAAGTGAATTATTAAAATCAATTTCAATAATATTTCAATAAGAATTTTACTGTTTTTTTCATAGGCAGCATGAAATAGTGAACAGAATGCTGGACCTGGAATCAGGAAGACCAGGACAAGCCAGATGTCCCCCAGAAAGTTGCTTATTTGCTTTTTTGTTCTTATTTTCTTATTTGTAAATGAGGAGAATGGACCTGATGGCATCTCATTTCCTTCAACTTCTCAATCTTTGAGCCCATTTTCAATAAATAGTAAGATCAATAACAATTAATGTGACCTATAGAGGGGAACTTTTTTGTCTTTTAATCCTTACTCCATTATTCTGCTCAAAGATTATGAATTATTTTATATATTGCATTAATATATATGTATATATGTGGTATTAACTATAGATTTTAATTCTATTTAATGAACATTTAATGTGGCATCTATTTACAAAACCATACATTAAGGTTTGGTGGTACAAAAGCAAAAATGAAACTATCTCAGTTTTACATTATGTGCAGGTAGACACACAAACATAAATGGTAATTAGTGAAGAGAGAGAGAGAAAGCATTAACATTTAGCTGGTTAAGAAAGTCTTCATGGAGGAGGTGGCACTGAAGTTGAGCTTTGAAATGATATATACCCAACTAGATAGTACAGTGAATACATCACTGGACCAGGAGTTGAGAGGGTCTGAGTCTCAGATTCTCCCTGTTTGACCCTGAGCAAATTAAATTCTGCATACCTCAGTTTCCCTAAACTGGAAAAAGAGGATGACATCTATTTCCAGGGTTCCTGTGTGAAGATAAAAAAGATTCTCTCTCTCTCTCTCTCTCTCTCTCTCTCTCTCTCTCTCTCTCTCTCTCTCTCTCTCTCACAGACACATACATATGCACTTTGCACATCTTAAAGCACTGTGTAAAAGTGGCTATTGGCTCTCTTCTGAAAAGGTCATGATGGATGACTTGACTGAATGTAGAGTGAAAGCTATTAAAAACAGCTAACTGTCTAATTTAGCTAGAATGCAGTGTCCATGGGGACTCTGTAGAAATTTAAACAATCAGATTCTCAAAACAAAAAATCTCTCTTTCCCTATTCTCTTCTCTCCTAGATGAGATACTGTATCTTTTTTGCTTATAAAAGCAACTCTTTGGTCTGCATCATTTCTTCTTTGCTATTATTATTTCAATAAGCTGTTCTTTAAACCATTTGGCCTATATTGTCATGGATCAAACAGAATACATGTTTCCTTTTGACTCGCACAACTGAGGACAGATGCTAAATGCTTTTAAATTTACCTTTAGAAAATTTTATGCCATTTTCTTTTATGCCATTATCTCAAATAGTATTTTTTCCTATCCCAACACTGGACAGAGACTATTTTATCCAGATTTTAACATCCCAAATAAGTGAAATATGATCGATCATTCTGGTCTTCTCATCACAGTGTCACAATTCTGTATAATAGCCAGATCTAGTCTCTTATCTTTTTATTTCTTACAAATAATTTTGAGTTGCTGAAATTCACTCAGAATGACTGACTTTCTAATATGTTGTCTAAGTACATACTTCAGAGAATCATGAATAGATAGACTTGCTCTCCAAGTAGTCTGAAATCCTACCTGGATTTAGCAAACCAATGATTCTGTTTCAAACACTGAGCAGACTTAATAATATGAAGATGATAAGTTATTCTTGACATTTAGTGGTGAGGCATTTAGCAGGAAAACAAGAAATGTGTAAGAATTATAAAGGCAAAGAAATATATATATATCAGTCTACAATAGTTTAGTGCTAAAGGTCACAATGAAGCAAAGCTCAACTTTAACAAGCCTAAGAATATTACTCCACCATTTACAAGACTACAATATATCAAAGAGGACAGAAGATAGCAACATATAAACATTTACTTAAATACCTAATGCTAATGTCTTGCCTGATATTTGCTTCATATAATTGAAGGTGTAGGTCTAATTTGGAGTCAGATTTAAGAGTCTTTTTTTGATACTTAATTTACTTGCCAGAATACATAGTGCTCTTGAATTTATTTTCTCTCACGACAGCTGTATGTTATCATGCTTGCATGATGATACTTGTAAATGACCAGATCAGAATTTGACCATAGGCACTGAAAATTCCAAATGCCTACAAAACTTTCTATGTACTAGTTAGAATATATTTCAGTTACTTCATTAATATTAATTTTTATTTAATTAATATTAATGATATTACTTCTTTCTTATTTTTCCTCCCTAAGCAGAGCATTATACTGAATACTCTGTAGTTGGTTCATCTGTGTAGAAATCCTCATCTTGTCTTCTTTCTTGTTTTTTGAGCAAATATTTTCATTTTTCATGTGCACTTTGAATACTTTGCTATTTTTATTTAAGGAAAACTATAGAACCTTAAGAAAAATAATCTAAACAACACGCAATATTTCTTAATAGGGAATTAGTTACCTTTAAAAATGGTTGATAGGGCATATTGATTAAAAATAAGCTATTGAGAATACAGCATTTTTTAAAAAATACAAGCACAGTACTTTATTCAAGCAATTTTGTATATAAAAATGGAAAAAAGACCATGTTAAAAAAGAGACCTATTGAATATTCCATGGTATACAATAATCTACCATTTTATGACTAATATACTCTATTAATGGCACTAAGAACAGGATGCATATTTGAAAAGCAAATTGCATTGAAGTATATAACTATTATCCTGCTATGCCTATATTAGACATTCAATAAGTATAGACTAATGAAAGTGAATTTTTTATTAATGGCTTCACAAGAAACACAGCTTGTCACCAATTTCTGAAGCATAACATTAAAAACATTAAACGGCTGATTATTCATAGACTCAAAAGATGTAATTCTTGACTAATGTCTGATGACTGTTAGTCTTCATCATAAAAATGCCATTGTCTCTCTGAACTTTTGGTGGCATGTGTCAAAAGGAAAAGGCCGTCTTTCATGGAAAGAATGATCTTATTTACACTGGATACAGATGAGCAAAAGACTGAAAAGTCAGAAGAGTGACTTTATTCAATGGTAACTGATCCTTAACAATACAAGAAAATCAAATGGTGAAGCAATACAGAATCTCTTTTGTCAGTGGTGAGATTTAATTATACTCCATTAATTATATTGATGTGTCAACAAAAGGTCAAGGAACAAAACTTAATGGAGGGACAAGAATAGCACGCATTTGCAGGACTGGAATAGAGTTAAAACATATGATAGAAATGAAAAGAACAGTGGTTATTTTTGCAGTTATTTAAAGTTGAAGGTGAAACATGAAACCTTCTCACTGACAGGTGCATATTATTGCAAAATTTTGTCCAGTAGTGCCTATTCCTCAAGGTTCCTGGAGGTTCATGTTCAATACAATCTTGGGCTTTTACCATTAGGTTTAGAAGCAGCACTCAAAATTGTAATATTAGTAAAAAATAATACTTCACTGCTTAAAGAGTTGTGTTTGGATTAAGTATGAATAATTTAAGTATGAATCCTCTCTTAACCAATAGCCTTTCTAGGTTTTATTTTTATATTTGAATAAGTTACTGTAGTTAACCTGGACAGAGTTTCTACAAACTCATTAAAGCTGGTCTAGAAGTAATAACTATAAAGACTTTCCACTTTGTCTGGTCCTTTCAATGCTTTTTCCTTTGGTGGCAAAAATTTTGAGAACCCCAAATCACTTTGACATTGGAGACTTTGGGGTAGAAATTTGTTGGATGAATGATAATAGGAGTAGAAATAAACAAGAATACTCCAAATCAAATTGTAGATCTGTGATTCTATTAATTTTTTTTTCTCCACAGTAGTGCACATTATGTACTATCAAATGTGACTTAACCAGGTCCTCCCAAACATTGTCCAAAAGTACTCCATCTATTTAATGCGCTGGGACCCTTCTCTTCTCTCAACATTGGCTAGATAGCAATGACTCACATAAGCTGTCCATTTGGTTATGCTTTGCTACATGAACAGTCCATCTTCACTTTCCTTTTATGTGAACCTTTACATACAACTGCTCCTACATAATTTCTTGTCTGTAACTGATTGTAGCCCATTTATGTCCATCCTGTTCTTTTTAATTGCTTTCTGAATGAGTCTCCACTTGGATTCACTAGGGATAGTCATGGCTCATGACTCACCATTCTATAGCATCTCAAGAAGAATATTACCACAGAGTGGCAAAAATGATTAAAAAAAAGAAAATACATCAATAGGCATTCAAAATAAACAAATAATATTTGATTTTTCTCCCCAAAGGGATACTAGGATTAAAAGAGTATTTAAGGGAAAATCTTGGGGGGTCATTTTGGGAAAAAAGAGTTTTGAGTTTCCCGATGGCAATGACTTTTCTCTTCCATTTATATAAACATATATATACTTACATATACACATGTAAAACACATACACACATGTATATATGCATATAGGCAGCATAGGAATTAATATGATTTTATAGATTAATAAATTGAAGCTCTGATAAATCTAGTAATCTACCCAAAGTCCCATAGCTGCTAAGCAGCAGAGATATGACTTAAATTCAGGCTATGTGATTCCAATTCTCGTTTCCTAAATTGTAACTTAAATGTTGGCTACCTTTCTGCTTCTACTATAGGGAGTGTTTCAGTACTTCATCCAAGGTGTTAAGGAATATTCCTGGGGCTCTAGGGCCTGACTACTAAAATGAAGATTAGCAAGAATTATGGTAGTCTAGTTTGTCTACTTCTGGAAATGGACAAGGGGTTCCAAACCTGGAAAGTGAGGACTAGCATTGAAGGTTCTTATCCATGGAAAAGGGAACAGGAGGCACATGTAACAGAGAGAAATCAAAAAGAAAAGAAATGCTTTTATCCTAGATTTAACATTTTTTTTACAAGGCAATGGGGTTAAGTGGCTTGCCCAAGGCCACACAGCTAGGTAATTATTAAGTGTCTGAGGCTGGATTTGAACTCAGGCACTCCTGACTCCAGGGCCGGTGCTCTATCCACTGTGCCACTTACCCACCCCATTTTAACATGTTTAATGAAATTTAATTCAACAAACATTTATTGAATGTTTACTTTTGCAAAATCTTCTACTGGAGAGAAGACAAAGATGAAATAAGTCCTAGCTCCTGCTCTCAAATTTACAATTAATCTATTAGCTGGATTAAACTAGCTATGTGAATAAATGTCTATAACACAAGGAATCATGTTCAAGGAGGGAAAGTTCAAGTAAGAGCTAAGAAATTTGAGAAGGGGGAATATCATTTCTGACTATCAGGATTTGCAGATTCAAACAGCTGCTTCACGATTTGGGTGACATGTGCCTCTGAGTGGAAAAAGAGATACACAGGTGCTGCCCCTTCAGGGAAAGATTCTCTTCCTCTTCTATTCTTGTCAGAGAGGCTGTAGGGGGGAAAGGAGTGATTATAATTTCATGATGATGTGTAGAAGGATCAGGAAGAAAGCTTAGAGGTGGTGGATGTTATTCAACTGGTTGGACAGCAGCCCAGGTGCTATAATGTTGGCAGCAGTGAAGGGTGCTTGATTATGAGTTTGGAAATGCCCATGAGTGAGCTTGACACTGGAGCTGGGGAATGTGGTAGTGGGTTTTGGAACTGACACAAAGAAGGAGAAAATGGCCTGTGTGGGAATTGTGGTTCGTTTGGAGTGAGAGCCTGAGGGAAATAGACTTGAGATTGTGCATGGGGGCAGGATTTTAACCTCTTCATCAGGACCCTGTTTCACATACACACACACATGCAATATTGATTGCTGAAAGAATTCTGATGAAAAACTCTAATCTCAGATTCTGTCCAGGACAATACATGAGCATTTGACTTCCTAGTTTGGTCTTGATTTTAGTAAAAAGCTTTGGGTAATCTAACATTCTAATTTTGAGACATAACATGAATATACAAAGAAACTTTGATTTCTTTAGTCTTAGAAGCCCCTGGTATGCTAATTTTCTTCACTGAAACATATCACAACTTTTCTAGGACTTAATTTAAGTCCTAAGGAATTGCCAGAGGTAAAACATATGAATTAAGTGACTGCCACTTAACTATCAAAGTATTGGAGGCTCACATAACTATCAAAATATTGGAGGCAAGGTTTAAATGTAGATCCCCTTGATCCCAATCATAGCAGTCTAACTACTATCTCATGCTGCTTTTATTTTTTTATTGCATAGAAATGTCCGATAATTTTTATATGTATTTCAGAAAAGTTGCAAATGGAGCATACTGTAATGCAGAATAATTATCATTATCCCAATGAAGAAATGTAATGGTTGACGCAGTCACAGATCACTAGTGAAGAGAACAGGAGTAGATCTAGGAGATTATTAGTAGGTCATCTTAAGAGTATCTTGGAATCTTCCATTTTAAGGGACTTCTTTTCCTTTAAAATATCTTGCCTATATGTCTTGCCTCATCACCTTCCCTGATCTCTGGGTCTGCTGCTGAACCCTGGGTTGGAAATCATTTCCTTCATGAAATCCTGTGAAGGTGATAATTAATAATTGTTTAAATGACCTCTTCATGGGAAAATTTACATCTTCACCAGAGACACCTGACTGGTATAACCTGAAGGGAAAATTTTAGGACAAGGGAATTTACCTAGACATCTCAAATACTATTACTGACAGATGCCAGTATGCCTACTTCTAAAGGTTTCCCCTGAGAGGAAAATATTAAGAAATTAGCTTGGTTATAACATTTTATTCTATTTCTGTTGTATTTTTTAATGGTCAAAGGAGCTCCCCTAGTCCAATTCCCCATAGTATATCTCCTCTAATTTCCTTCCCTTTCCAAGGGCTCTTTCCTGCATAAAAAGAAAACAATTTTTAGAAACTTTGTCCCCACAATTCAAATACCAGCAAAAAAAGAAATGCAAATTGGTTGTGGTCAATTTTCTACTCACCAGCCAAGTTTCTCAACAGCATTTCTCTTTGTGTTTTTCTCCCCCGCCCCCCCCCCCATCCCTCCTCACTCAGCATTATGAATCTCAATGTAGCTGAATCATGCAGGTCTGATTTAGCCTGCAAAAATGTCAGTCAGAGCAAGCAAGATGTACTCTTTGGCCTTGAGTGCTCTAAGCTGCTATGAATCACAAGTTTAGTTTTAGCCAAATGAAAAGCAATTTCACTTGCAAAAAAAAGCATGTGTTAAGGGAGGGGCTGCAGAGTAGTTTTGACTTTCAGTTCAAAGAAAAAAAGAATGCTTTCTTTCCTTTTCCTTGAAATCAGTAAAAAATATATATTTAAAGTGATTAAATTTTCTTTAAATTCAAATTTTTAATTTTCTCTTCCTCCTTTATTATAATTCAGATCATTAGCTTAATCAATAAACACTGATTACAAATGGGCTATAATAATAAAATTTGTAAAGCACTTTGCAAGCATTATATAATTTCATCTTCACAACAACCCTATGAGATAGGTACATGGATAAAAAAGCTCTTATGGGGGCAGCTAGGTAGTGTAGTGGATAGAGCACTGGTACTGGAGTTGGGAGGACCTCAGGTCAAATTCTTTCTAGCTGTGTGAGACCTTCAGCAAGTCACTTAATCCCATTGCCTTGCAAAAAAAAAAACAAACCCAAACTCATAAAGTCCTTAGTATGTGTCAAGGACTATGTTAAGCACAGGGAATAGAAATACTGAGGTAAAGGAGATCTTTATAACTAATGGAAGAAAAAAACATACAAGAACAGGGGGAGGACAATTGTGACCAAGGCAGATTTAGATAGTTATAGGTAGGGTAAGTGGGGTCACAGAAGAACGTATTGCCATGGCCTATTCAGGAACAGTGACAGAAATGATTGGATCGTGTTTCCTGATTCTGAAGGGGTTATGAAGGAGGTGAAAATGGAAAGGGTAAGGTCTGGTCAGGGACACTGTTGAATTGGTAAAGAAACTGTGAGGGAGGTGGTTCGAGAGAAGAGGATGAAATATAAAATGGCTGGAAATTTTTCTGAAGTAATGTATAAGGGGAGGTAGTCACCATTTGGTAGAGAGAAGTCTCAGATTAATTGTTATTATCCCCTTTTTACAAATGCAGGAACTGAGGCTCAGATAGATCCACCCCACAGCAAGTAAGTATAGAAGACAAAATTTGGTGCTAGGCATTTTTTACTCTCTAAGTCCAGGGTACTAGCCACTGAAGCATAAGCTACTTTAGTAGCAATAAGCAAGACACCAAATGGAATTCTTACAGTTAAGATATAAGATATTGTTAGAGAGATGCCTGAAAAATAGTTGGAAGTAACCATTTTTTTCCTCCAACTAAATAGAGAAATAAAGTCAAATGCAAAATGATGCTCTGCAAGGCCCCAAATAACGCACTTTAGTGGATATTAAGAGATTTGTATCCTAAAGCATCTGTTCCTTTTTTTAAAAATCATCTTAAGTCAATTTTTCAGATTGTCAGCTTTGTCCTGTTCCTGTGGCATTTTTATCTATAGTCACAGAATGCCAGTCATAGTCAAAGTATCTCTCTCTTCTTATGAGGATTATCTATCTTGACTTTGAACGTACAACTTGAGACACTGTTCACCTGCTCGATATGTTCAGACTACACCAGCCTTCAGCTTATCGAAGACTGCTCCTAAACACTGGTTATCTTGTGCTGCTGCAGCCCTATTAAGCTGTCTGAAACATCTCATTTTTTTCAAGATTGTTCTTGTTATGAACAATTTTTGTAGTGTAGAGAAGTATTGTGAGGGAGCAAGCATTTCAGATAACATTTCAGATTAGGCTATTATGGTAAAATTGAGCATTCCAATCAAGTCATCGGGCTTCTAAACTGATTTACTACATCTGTGATCTTTTATGTTGGAAACTATTTGGAAGAAGAGAACAGAGAGCTATAACTGATTTCCTTTTTTCCCCTCCCTAATATTCTAAGTAATAAACGTATGTAAAAAAATAGAAGCCAGCGTATCTAGTTCCTAATGTGTTGAAGACATGAAGCAAATATCATTTGTTAGAGTTGGGAAGAGACAATGTAACCTTGGTAACTGAGCACCAGACCAGAAGCTAAAATTGGGTGAATTCAAGTCCTGCTGTCATCACTGACTTTGAGAAAGTCACTATTCCTAATTTTTTTGAGAAATTTACTAATCCTTATTTTCTTGATTTCTCCATAAATAACACTAATAATTTCACCATTGCCTCAGAATCCTTGTCTTCCTTCATGGCTCAACTAGGATGTCACCTTTTCTAGAAGCAGCTAGGGGTCTGGAGTCAGGAAATCCTGAGATCAAATCCTATCTCAAACACTTACTCACTGTGTGACCCTGAGCAAATCACTTAACCTCTGCCTACCTATGTTTGTAAGAGGGAGATAAAAATAGCATTTATCTTCCAGGGTTGTTGTGAAGATGATACGGTATTTTTGAAACCTTAAAGTACTGTATAAATATTGTTCTCATTGCTTATTATTTCATGTAACCTTCCCTTCTTCTCTCTCCTCAATATTCATTCTCTATATCATATTTTTATGTGAACACATCACCCCCAGAGGAATTTAAGCTTCTTGTGGGTATAAATTGTTCTGTTTTTGTCTTTTAAGTCCCCAATACCTTGCTTAATAGATGAATTTTGAATTAATACTTCATATCAAAGAATGCTGGAAAGATCAGTTTCATACATTATAAAAGAGTCATGTTTGAGAAATTATAGTGCACATTCAAAAAAGTCTGTAAGATTGTTCCCTCACAACTTTGTGGGGTAGGGGGAATAAATATCATTACCATTTTACAGATAAGGAAACCAAGGTTTGAAAAATAAAAGGACCTAGACTCAGTCATTTAAGTTGTATTGTTGTATATCAAATGAGACTTACTTTAAGTTTAATTAGGGAAACTAATTATAATCCAGATATGGATCATTTAATGTCCCCTCTAATATTCATATTTTACAAATTTGAAATTTATCTGAGTACTTTATATGAGAGAAAAAGAGATAATAATTAATTACTTAAATATTAAGGAAATATTTTCTTTTGACTATATAAAAAGTACAAAGTGATATTATGCATAGTATAGTATGTAACATATTTGTATTAGCAATATTAGGAAATAGGGATATGTATATATAGATTATTTAAACAATGCAGGCATTTTAGTTCCCTTGAAAATGATGAGTACTTACAAGTTTGGACATTTATCTGAAAGAAAATCCTTATTTATGAATCAACCCTGCCTAATTTGCATTATGCTTTTCATATTTTATATTTAATGTTGGAGATAGTCTGTCAGAAATTGTCTATCAATAAATTACTCACTTATAATGAACAATAAAAATTATAAAATGCTTATCATATAATTGTTATTGCTATATTTTAACTATCAGTGATATAATCAGAAAACTCCAAGATGGTTTTCTCAAAGTTTGGAAGTTTAGCCTTTTCAATGTACTTTCTCTGGGCCATACAATATTCTTTAATTTTAAAGTTTGTTCTATTGATTTCCAATACATAATTTTCTAAGTTTCAATTTGTTTTGCTGTGAATAACAGATTTAATTTATAAAGTGTTGGAAGAACTGGATCTCAATATAATCTTTCAGAGAGACTCAAAATTCAGAGGTTCAACATTTATATTGAATGGGTTTAATCAGTTACCTATTTCATTGATTTGATAAATGACTTTTTCTTACTTTTGCCAAATAATCTAGAAAATGCTTAGGAAACATTGCCCCATCCCTACTATCTTTTCCCAGTTTGTATTTTTAACCATGCTTCTTGTGATTTTTTAAACTGACACTGCCAACTTATTTTTGATTTACTAAGTTTGTGTCTTGGCATGACATTTTTATCTACCATTTTCTCTGTGTCAGTTCTCAGCTCCTTGTAAAGCAGACATTTGGGGGGTATTTGGGATGAAAATGAACACTGAACTTAGAAATGGAAGATTTTTGTCTGAATCTTGGCTCCATTCCTTACAAGCTGTGAGTTAAGTCCTTTAATACAACACCTTAAGTCTCTAGGTTTTATTTTCTTCATCTTTAAAATAGTAATAACCATAGCTTCCCCCTGGTCTCATGAAATTGTTTGTGAGGATATAATGACACAATATGTTGTAAAGTGTATTATGGGATTACAGACAAAAATAGATTTTTTGAGTTTAGAAAGTTGGAGACCCACTTAATTCCAACTTCTATTCCTCAATTTATAGATGGAGAAAGTGGAACCCAGAGAAGTTAAATGACATAACCATTAGATTGTGAACTCCTTGAGGGCAGGGACTATGTTTTACCTCTGTTTGAATTCTCAAAGTTTAGCACATTGCTTAACAAACTTTTATTAACTGACTGATTTGACAAAAGTCACTCAGCCAGTAAGAGCAGAATCAGGATTAAAACCTATGTTTCCCTATTTTAAATCAGGTTCTTCTTCCAAAATATCATATTGTCCTCTTCATATAAAATCAGATGTTATAGTTAGTATCATTATTGCCCTTCTGGTTAATTGCTCTTGTTA